>NC_088374.1:18601128-18643628 GCF_034508935.2 Berghia stephanieae | reverse complement strand
ATTAGAAGCTGCTGCTGATTGGGTCGATCGTCATAACATAGTAGTGTGAGCACCATTAGAAGCTGCTGCTGATTGGGTCGATCGTCATAACATAGTAGTGTGAGCACCATTAGAATCTGCTGATTGGGTCGATCGTCATGACATAGTAGTGTGAGCACCGTTAGAAGCTGCTGCTGATTGAGTCGATCGTCATAACATAGTAGTGTGAGCACCATTAGAAGCTGCTGCTGATTGGGTCGATCGTCATAACATAGTAAATGTGAGCACCATTAGAAGCTGCTGCTGATTGGGTCGATTGTCATAACATAGTAGTGTGAGCACCATTAGAAGTTGCTGCTGATTGGGTCGATCGTCATAACATAGTAGTGTGAGCACCATTAGAAGCTGCTGCTGATTGGGTCGATTGTCATAACATAGTAGTGTGAGCACCATTAGAAGTTGCTGCTGATTGGGTCGATCGTCATAACATAGTAGTGTGAGCACCATTAGAAGCTGCTGCTGATTGGGTCGATTGTCATAACATAGTAGTGTGAACACCCTTAGAAGCTGCTGCTGATTGGGTCGATTGTCATAACATAGTAGTGTGAGCACCATTAGAAGCTGCCTCTTGGGGGACACTTTTTTACTTTTATTTTAGGAAATAATGCTAGTGTTCGGGTATGGAGCTTAGACTTAGAGAATTTTATATTTTCAGGAAAACCAGAGTTTTGCCAATTGACATTTCAATAATCAGTGCCAGTGACAAATTGTTTTGTGTTTAAAATATAACTATCACTTCTTAATACTTAATATTAGAGAGTGGTCGATGCATGTGCTTGCATAAAAGCTCAGTAAATTTTTGCCTCCAACCCTGACTATTTTTATTTTCTTTCCTGACACAGAGATAGACCAGACACGAGGTGGTAACGGTGGTAGTGGTGGTGGTGGTAGTAATAGTTCCAGTGGTACCAACTACGTGTCCTCTGGCTCCAAGTACCAGCAGGGGATGACAACACATCTGGCGACGACACGCCAGGTAGTCAACAACGACCAGCTTTCAGGTAATAACGGTCTCTAACGGCCTTGCCACTAACAGACCTGCCTAGTAATAGTAATACGAAAAATTTGTAGAAATACGTATTTTTTTTTGTCTCCAGCTACAGAATAGGTCTCTTTGACTCAATAAATCTTGTTGAAAAGGAAAGTTTAGCTTCTTAGATCCTATATTCAGGACTTTGGAGCACTGTTGGACCAAGCTGAGAGCAAATTGTTTATTTCTAAAGCTATTTAAAGTTAATTTTTCTAATTTTTTTCCCCTTAGAATTTAGAAACTACGAATTTTTGAAATTTCAAGTTGGCAGCTCTGCACTAATATTGTCTTATACACTTAAAAATTAAAAAGTAACTTAGTCTATTTAGAAGTTGTATTTGACTAATGTTAATGTTAGATTCCTCCCCTCTAGCTTTGGATTTTTTATTTAATCTCTCTTTCTCTCTTTCCAAGGGGAAAAAAAAAAGAAAAATCCACTTTAAATATTAGAACTAAATAATGTGTCCTGAGCATGATCCAAAAATGCTCCACAGTCCTGGATATTGGTTCTAAGGAACTAAACTTTCCTTTCCAACAAGATTTATTGAGTCAAAGAGGAGAATGCAGTTCTATAGCTGGATCCCAAAATTCGTATTTCTCGTAGTACTAGTTAAGTCTACTGTAGTGCTACAACAACTCAACGTTCACTGATGACATTATTATACTTCCTTGGGGTAAGGAATGTGTCCCCCCACCTCCGCCGTTTTAAAACAATGTTATAAGATGATGTAGGTCAGACCAATCTTGGAAAATGCCTGCTTGGTTTGGAGTCCTGTTTCATCGTACCGAAAACGAAGAAATTGAAAAAAAATCCAACGAAGACCTGCCAGCCTTGCATGCAAACACTACGAGCCATACGTAGTTGTTCAAGTATTTGTAAAAAAGTCTGGGATGGCAAATATTACCTCAAGGATGCAAAGACAACAAGCTGGTTGAGTTCCACAACACCTTCAAGAAAAAACAAGGCAACACTCGAGAAATTCAAATCTCTTTTTTTCAGCTTCCAGTTTGTAGAATTTAATCACATTTCACTCTTTTTTTTTTCCTTTTCTTTCCACAATTCGCTAATGGAATAAACCTAACACGATAGGGAATGAGATTAGCGGAAGAGTAGCGCCCCTTGATTGGACGTCACCCATAGTCTGTGATGTCACCGGTGGAAAAGTTATTAGAGAGAGAACGTCATGTTGGTTGTGCGCATGCGTCTCTCAGCCTCTCGAGGACGAGAGACGCATGCGCACAAGCAACATGACGTTCTCTCTCTGCTACCTTTCTGCCGGTGACGTCACAGACTATGGGTGACGTCCAATCAAGGGGCGCTACTCTTCCGCTAATCTCATTCCCTATAACTAGGCAGGAACCCAGCAATGAGGGATTCAAATGGTCTATTCTCCTCCACACACCAGTGGAGACTGAAAAAACCAGACTCGGCAACCATACTAATACTAGTCTTTAATTTGATGAATTTTTTTGGTCTGAAAGGCAGAAGAAGAAGATATGATAATGTCAACTGGAACCCTCCAATTTTGTTACCCTATCTAATCAGTTTGGCTTTAAACTCCATTTCCCAGCATGGTTTATCTTTTATGCAGATTTGATTTTAGTCATGTTTTAATTTTGGGAGTAAATTTTCTTCATCGATTTTTATTTATTTATTTTTTTGTTGTATTATTTTACCAGAAATGGAGAGAGCACATGCAAAATATCAAATAGGTAAGTGTTTGATTTCTTTTATTATCCTCATCTTCCTCCTTTTTAAAAATAATAATGCTGAAAACTTATATAGCGCTATAACTTCTGAGACACCAGACTCTAAGCGCTTCTTCTTCTTCTTCTTCTTCTTCTTCTTCTTCTTCTTCTTCTTCTTCTTCTTCTTCTTCTTCTTCTTCTTCTTCTTCTTCTTCTTCTTCTTCTTCTTCTTCTTCTTCTTCTTCTTCTTCCTCTTCTTCTCCTTCTTCAGTATTGTTTTTTTTTCTTTATTTCACATATATTGCAATACTTGAGAGCTTGAGATTTTGTAACATACTCATCATACTTGTAAGTTACTATTGTCTAGAAATACGGAAACTTGAAAATTTGACAGGTTATGAAAAGATTTTTATCTGTCAACTAAACTAGGTCCTTTATTCTTGTTTTCACCCCAATTTTATTAATTAATTCACCTTTTTAAAACTCTTCCACACCCCCTCCCCCCTCTCTATCTCTCTCTCTCTCTCTTCCTCCATCCGCCCAATATGCCCTCCCCATCCACCTTTCACTCTCAGAAATGGAGATGGCAAGACAGAAATACCAGTCAGGTAAGCTTATCATTCAAAATACTACCCAAAAGGAGCAACGCTATTCTATTTATATTCTATCCTTAAGCAATTTAAACTGGCAATCTGTTTTTAAGGTCAAGTGAACTATCCTTCATATTGAAAAGGTTTACCAAAAGTTACTTGACATTATTTTTCAGTGCTGATGGTTTTCCTCGGATCCGCGGAAATCCGCCATTTGGGGGTCCAGAGGAGGAATTTTCTCCTTTTAAAAATTACATTTTCTCAAAACAATGTGCTAGCAATGAGAGAGTTGATGTGTGGTGGAACACACAGGTGCAGTTTCACACTCTCCAGAAGTTAGCTAGAGTATCAATGATAGTCTATCATCTCAATTGCTCTAAAAGAGTGGTTTAGTGCAGTAATAATGGGGCTTAAAGGCAATCGTTACACATTTTCCTACTTTTTCATTTTTTGTCACCATCAGCACTGATTTTTGCCTACCTGAGAATCCTTCTGATTATGGTGGAATAATTCCTAAAATATATCAATTTCATCGGCTGCCATTTATAATAGTCTGTATTTAAAGATCATTTTCTTTTTACAATTAAAATAAAAGGGTTATCGTAAAATACTGACTTTGTTTGCTATTAAATGAAACTTAGTTTGGAAAGTAATGAAAAAAAAAAAAATTGAGCATTTACATAGCGCAATATCCACTGAATGTGCTCAAAGCGCTTTACAGGGGGTCCCTGGCTAAGAGCAACATGAAACATGACACCTGTTGGGTGATATTACAAATTTCTAACAAAGACAATGCTGTCAACGGCCAGGTACTCATTTTACACCCCGAGTACGCGCGGAGAATGTGAGTAAAGAGCCTTTTCGGAGGACTCAACAATGCGCCGAGTGAGACTCGAGCCCAGGACTTGCACATAGCCGCACGGAAAGTGACGGATATATGTGGGCGTCCTTGAGATAATATAATCAGTCGCAATGTGAAAATATTTGAACAGAGATACTGACCATTTTAGTCAAGAGGTCAATTTTTATGGAAAATGAATTCTCATCAAAAATCATTAAATCAAACATTGTTCTACATATTGATGGAATATTTTAATTGAATTCTACTCCTAAATATTTTATTTTTATTTTTTTTATAAAGGTAGTCATTATACTTAATATCAACTCTTGTCAACTTTGAAAACGATTTTCTCAAAATTAGGGTTTCACACCCTAGCCCATGCATTGGACCATAACTTCATGAAAAATCACCCGATTTGTTTCAGATAAAGATTAAAATACTCAGGAGACATTGAGCTTTCAAAAAATGCAAAAAAAAAAACCCCAACCCCGCAAAACTTTTCACCATGCGACTGGTTATGTCAGAGACACACACATATTATGAGCTAGCACGCTCGTGTTTTAATACCGCCCAACACATCTTATTAAGGATGGATGGGTATCTTGGATCTAGGATTGATACACATGCCAATTCTGATGCGTTTGAAATCTCAATAGATAGTGTGCGCTTGGCTAAAAAAACTCACAGCTTTGTAATCCAGAAGTATAACAGACACATTGCCATCCGGAAGTATAACGGACCAACACACTAAACTTTGTGTAACCTTAACGTTTATAGTCTGGTTAATACAGTTTAGTGGTGCTAATGTGACCTTAATGCGTTGCAAGTGCTGTGAAACCCTTAAAAACATAAACCTAATGCAGTTTAGTGAGAATTCCTCGTAAATGCGGATGGCAAAAAAAAAAAAGAATAACAAAGACCAGAGTGACGTCAACTTCATTCTATCTATATCAAGTTTAGCAAAAAATAAACAAACAAACGATTTTTTTATATTTGGCTTATACTGCATATTATATATCCATCTCACCCATCCAATTGTTTATCATTCATGTAAACTAAATATTAAATTTAATAAATATAATTAATGAAGTTTTTTTTTTTTCTCCTTCAAATTCAGATTTAAAAAAAAAATCAATTTGCAGACGTCTTGTTTGTTGCCTGTGGCTGGTCTGTGTTTTATTTTTTTTTTGGTTTAAACATTTTTATATTTTTTTTGGTGTGTATTCCTTTATTCGGACTACCAATTTGTTGAATTTATTTTTCTCCTTCACAGACCTGCCACTGGTAACCATAAAATCTGAATCTGAAGGTAACGAAAAGAAAAAAAAAAAACAAAAAAAAAAAAACAAAAAAAGAAGAATTTTTATTTTTGTTTTGTTTGTGGAGTTAAAAATTTTAATCCCTCAAAATTCAGAACCCCTGCATAATATATACTCACCTTTCCCTTCTTCCCTCCTTCCTTCAATTTGGATTTTTTTAACTCCTAAATTCCAGATTTTTGACTTTTAAAAAAATGTCCTCTCTTCAAGCTAGGGGTTTACCTTTCAAATTCAAAGGTTTATCCCCCCCCCCTCTTTTTTTTTCAAATCTTTTTTCCCTTATCGTTAAAGAGTGTTCATTCCCATCCCTCTTCAATTGTTGACTTTTGCACGAAATTATGAGAGGATATTTTGTGAAAACAATGTTAATATCCCTACTTGTAGAAAATAAATAATTCTTTGTTTAGTTGCAAAGTTAAATATTTTTCTTAAATTGTTACATAAAAATATGAGCTTTTATATAACGCACTTAATGTGCTCAAAGCACTTTACAAGGGAAGGGGCCCCTGACCAACAACAACATGTAACATGTAGAATGAAACATGACGCCTGCTAAGCGATATTACAATTTTTTCAGACGGAGACAACGCTGTTTAACTCATTTTACACCTGAGTACGGTGAGAGAATGTGAGTAAAGAGCCTTTTCCAATGATTCAACTATGTGCCGAGCGAGACACGAACCCAGGACCTTCCGATCCTAAAGCGAGTGTCATACCATAAGACCACATAACTGAAAAGAAAAAACCAATAAAAATTTAATCTAATTTTTGAAAAATAACAAAAAAATCTTTGTGAAAGAATGTTTTTCTTTTTGAATGTACGTTTTTTGGTTTAAAACAAAATAATAGCAAATTTTCTAAGTTTATAATTTAATCTTGGATTGCTGGCAATGTGGATTGACAGCTCTGGTACTGTGTAATTCTTTGTACGATGACTTTTGACGATAATCAGACTAGTTCCTAGTCTGACCAACTTTTTATCCTTTGTGCTGGGCCGCCAACTGTTCGCTAAAAAAGCACATTTGTATTTGCTTTTTTTTCACCTTTGTTTATTTGTAAGATTGTATGCTTTTCCTCTCAGATTGTACTTTTTTTATGAGACTCAAATCTTTAAAGTAAAAATTGATTTAATTCTGTTTTTTCATGAGGTTTTTTTTTGTTTTTTTTTGGCATTTTCCACGTGTCCTACACTGTATGTTTTAACAATTGATTGTTGTGTGCTAGATTTAAGTGGACTGTTTGCATTGCTTCATCAAATTTTCTCGACGTTTCTAAAGTTTTTTCCCCTTGCACATACTTGTTACAAGAATTATTTTCCTCCAATGTTACAGAATCAGGGGGGGGGGGGCGGTCCAGATAGTTCAGCCGGTAGAGCATTCGCTTCACACGCATGCAAAGTGACAGATCAATCCCAGATGCTGTCGAGATTTTTTCTGACCCCCCTCCCCTGTCCACCTGGCAGTGATTGGGTAGCTGGGTCTGTTAAATCTGGTGGAAAGTACTTTGTGATAGACTATTGTCCTATCTAAAGGGTGGCAAGCAATTGCTATTGTCCCTTTCACGCTATAGAAACCTGGATATACTCCGGCTCCATGGGTCTAATGGCTCTTAAGGACTACTTTTTTTTTAGAATGTTACTGAATTACTGAGGGGTCCATTTATTTTCAAATTGTACACTTTTTCTCCAAATCTTGCTCTTTTTGACTAGCAATCTTACACTTTTTCTCCAAATCTTGCTCTTTTTGACTAGCAATCTTGCACTTTTTCTCCAAATCTTGCTCTTTTTGACTAGCAATCTTACACTTTTTCTCCAAATCTTGCTCTTTTTGACTAGCAATCTTGCACTTTTTCTCCAAATCTTGCTCTTTTGACTAGCAATCTTGCACTTTTTCTCCAAATCTTGCTCTTTTTGACTAGCAATCTTGCACTTTTTCTCCAAATCTTGCTCTTTTTGACTAGCAATCTTACACTTTTTCTCCAAATCTTGCTCTTTTTGACTAGCAATCTTGCACTTTTTCTCCAAATCTTGCTCTTTTTGACTAGCAATCTTACACTTTTTCTCCAAATCTTGCTCTTTTTGACTAGCAATCTTACACTTTTTCAATTGTTGAAGTTGGCAGCCCTGTTTGTGACTGACAAAATAGGGAGCAGGCACCGCTGTATATCTGTTATTAAATTATACCTATTGATTCATGTCATTTCATTTCTACTCTGTTACAGAAATAGAACAAGCTGCAGCCAAGTACCAAAGTGGTGAGATTGTTTTTTTTTTGTGTGTTTTTTTTTGTCTTCTTCTTCTTCTTTTTTTTCTTTCTCTGGTGAGATTGTTTTTTTGTCTTCTTCTTCTTCTTTTTTTTCTTTCTCTTTTCTTTTACTTTTAATTCTCAGCTGAGCTGACATTGTGTGTCATCAGAAGCATTTGATTTTAGCATAAATAAAACATGATTTTAACTTGTTTTTTTTCTAAAGCACCCACTCTTGCTCAGTAGCAGTTACAGGTTCTTGTTACAAAAAGATACAATATCATCAAAAAGATATAATGTTTAATATAAAACCGCTTATAGATCAATGTAACTCACTCAATCCTGGAGATAATATTTGCTACTTTTCAAAACGGGAAAAAAGTGTATTAAAAATGAGCATGTGCATAGATAGTTTTATTCAACTACCATTAACATGTAAAAACTAAAATCATTAACTTTGAGTCTATGCCTATAATTTGTCTCGGAAAAATATAATAAATAGACATGGAGTAAAAGTAACCCGGGTAAACTACGGATACAGTCAGCGTTGGGGTTGAGTGAGTTAAACTTGGCATGTATTTGTCCCAGATGGGGATGCCTGGTTTACTCCCCGAGTTCAGTGTAGGACTACTAGCCCATGAGTCCAGATACAGATTATCACATTATATCTGCGAACCGTTCTGCTTTTGACGGAATCATTCCAATCCTATTTTCACTCTTCCTTTTCTACTATTCCTCCATTGTCTCTGAAATTCCATATTTTCAATAATGATGATAATAGTAAAAAGTAATAAATTAAAGGGAGTTGGGGGGACGGGTGTTAAAAGGTGAATTTTCTTTTTATTGACTGCCAAAATAGAACTAAATAGTAAAATTAATTGCACTCCTTTCCACCCCCCCCCCCCCCCCCCCACCCCCCCCCTTCCCCATTCCATTACCTAATACATGTGATACGTAGTTTTGCCAGCTGAGCCTGAATATTGTCTTGATGTGTTTGGTGGCAAAGTTGGTGGTCATTTTGATAGAGAATTGTTAAGAAATACCTATTTTTTTTTGGTCTCAAATTCCTTTTTTTTTTTTTGGTCTCAAATTCCCATTTTTTTTGGTCTCAAATTCCTATTTTTTTTGGTCTCAAATTCCTATTTTTTTTTGGTTCTCAAATTCCTATTATTTTTTTTGGTCTCAAATTCCTATTTTTTTGGGGTCTCAAATTCTTTTTTTTTTTTTTTTGGTCTCAAATTCCTTTTTTAATTTTGGTCTCAAATTCCTATTTTTTTTTTTTTTTGGTCTCAAATTCCTAATTTTTTTTTGTCTCAAATTCTTTTTTTTTTGGTCCCAAATTCCTATTTTTATTTGGTCTCAAATTCCTATTTTTTTTTTGGTCTCAAATTCCTATTTTTTTTGGTCTCAAATTCCTTTTTTTATTTGGTCTCAAATTCCCATTTTTTTTTGTCTCAAATTCCTATTTTTTTTGGTCTCAAATTCCTATTTTTTGGTCTCAAATTCCTATTTGCTGACCTTCTGATTCCAGTTTTGGAACATGAAGGGTTGACAGGTCTATTATTATCATTAAGTCATTGCATGTAAATATCTCTTCAATTTGATATGCCTGGGTGGGGTTTTTGACATCCCATGGTGGGCAGGAGGTCACGCTGTGTCTTCTATCCTCTATAAATGTTGTCCGAGTTGCTTTCTGTCTTTGTCTTGGAATGGGATTAACATTAACTTAATTGTCCCAGCTCTGGCGGTAGTCCTTGACTGGGAGGAAAGCAGTCAAATGTATAATTATCGTTTTGGGAGATATTTTTTTTTCTCCTTGTAAATCATTTTTGTCATGCACTGTTATTTATTGTTGTTTAAAAAATAATATATATATATACAGACTTGCCAAGCATTACGATTTTATCGTAATTTTACGATATTGAGACTGCCAGTACGCGATTGCGACTTTACCTGCGCAATTGAGAAATTTCGTTTTTTTTTTTTAATATGTTCTCAATTGGGAGAAAAAAACTCTAGAAAGCCTTCTTGTTGTAAAGCACAAACAACCCCTTTCTTTCAATGTGAAAACAATCAATTTCAATGAGATTGAAAAAACTAAAAGTTAGGGGCGTGCTCTGCAGCTAAGCTAATGCCCCAGGCAACAGCCAGTGGTAGAATCCATGTGAATCGTGAATGTATATATATAGTGTAAATAGAATTTTAATGTACATGTAAAATGATAAATGACATGGTGTTTTGTGTTTGTGTGACAATCGTATTAGATGAACAATTATTAATATATATATATATATCTATATATATGTATATATATATATATATATATATATATATATATATATATATATATATATATATATATATATATATATATATATATATATTATTACAACTGTATCTTCCCCTTGGGGGTTTGCTTTGGATGCATATTCAACTCGGAACATGGTAAGACTTTCTCTTTGTTTTTGGACTATTTACATACCTGCCATTCCTATTTTCACTCTTCTTATTTGTACTTTTCCGTCGTTGTCTCTAAAATTCCGATCTACAAAAATGGTAAGAATAAAGAAGAGCAAAAAAAAAAAAAAAAAAGGGGGGGGGGGGGGGGGGGGGCTGGGTTGAAAGAGGTGAAATTCCTATTTTTTGTCTCAAATTCCTATTTTCTGGCGCACTGATTCCACTTTTGGAATATGGAGGGTTGGCAGGTCTGTAATTACAATTATTTTTGTTTGTCCCAAATTACTATTTTTGGGGCTCCAATAACTATTTTGGGGGCTCCAATTACTATTTTTGGGGCTCCAATAACTATTTTTGGGGGCTCCATTAACTATTTTTGGGGGCTCCAATTACTATCTTAGGGGCTCCAATAACTATTTTTGGGGGCTCCAATAACTATTTTTGGGGGCTCCAATTACTATTTTTGGGGCTCCAATAACTATTTTTGGGGGCTCCAATTACTATTTTTGGGGCTCCAATTACTATTTTTGGGGCTCCAATTACTATTTTTGGGGCTCCAACTACTATTTTTGGGGCTCCAATAACTATTTTTGGGGGCTCCAATTACTATTTTTGGGGCTCCAATTACTATTTTTTGGGGCTCCAACTATTATTTTTGGGGCTCCAATTACTATTTTTGGGGCTCCAACTACAATTTTATGACTTTGTTTTTTTTTTGTCAAGTCTGTATATAAACAATGGTTTGTAAACATTTGAGTGTATTCCTTTTAGTGGGTACAACCTGTCCTTGTGTCTGGATGAGACTTTGAGGTGATCTCAAAGTAAGTACACTGATAGTATAGTGTGCTCTTGGAATCTTCATCTGTTTCCCTATGTGTCTGGATGAGACTTTTAGGTGTGATCTCAAAATGTTCCTTTTTTAGTATTTTGTTCTTCTTCGAAGCTGTCATCATATTCATTAATTTTTGTACATGCCTTCGTATAGGGAATGAGATTAGCGGAAGAGTAACGTCCCTTGATTGGAGAGAGAACGTCAAGGTTTTGCGCATGCGTCTCTCTCGTCCTCGCTTTCAGTGAAGTGTCTCATGCTGCTTTCACCGGAAGCGAGGACGAGAAACGCATGCGCAAAACCAAAGGACGTTCTCTCTCTAAATAACTTCTCCGCCGTTGAAGTCCAATCAAGGGACGCTACTCTTCTGCTAATCTCATTCCCTATACAGTCCACAGCTTTTTATTCACTTTTTCACTTGTGTTCTGATTTCTTCATTTCAGAAATAGAGCAGGCGAGAGGGAATGTGGGGACTTTTATCAACATGAAATACCAACAAGGTAAGGAGAATCCCTGGCTTTTTTAAGTAGTCCTTCTGATCCATTGGGCTCATGGAGCCGGCGGAGGTTATACCGGTGAAACGGACTAGAGCAATTGCCTGCTATTCTTTGGATAGGACGCTAGTCTATAGATAGAAAGTACTTTCCACCAAATCCAACAGACTCCGGGAGGCAGGATTGGATTATTTTGATCAGTACTGATCCGCAACCCATTCCAGCTCGTGTCAGGGTCCACGTAGGGGCATTCTTCCCCGCCCGCCTCCTGGGCAACGGTTGGAGTATTCCGAAAGGAACTTTCTAACCGGCTGATGACACGAGTTTCTATGTGTCTGAGGTGACGGATGAAGGGAGGAATCAACCGCCGTGGCCAGATTGCCCTAGTTCACGCAATAAGCTGTGCTAGCCCCATGACGCTGGTGGGGTGAAGGGAAACTGTCACTCTACAAAGATACCCTCCTGGACTCCCAGCCTAGACACCATTAATGGGTGGACAGAGCTCATAGCCTTGGAAAGCAGTCTGTCTAGGAGAAGGAAAACTCCAACTTCAAACCACCACTGCCTTGTGGATCTGGGAAGATGAAAGGCTATGGAATCACATCCAGAGAATAAAGAACCGCTGAAGTCGGAGTCGCAGAGCCGAAAGGCGCAAATAGTCTGGAGAGGGAAACCAACCCAAAAATTAATGTGACACGCATCCTCCTCACAATGATGGACAACAAAACTGTCGGATGATATGGCGCGAAGTCTGGGGATTCCCGCCGGACGGACCTAGCGTCGAGCCCTGATAAACAGGGTTCACCCAAGCGATCTGGTGGTACCTTGCCCTCCTACTGTGGAACCAGGGTAGGAGATGCAAGGTTACGGACTACTGGAACTATCAAATTGCTACAATGGAATGCAGAAGGGATACAACATAAAAAGACTGCCCTCTCCAAGTTTCTTCAGGATGAGAAGATAGATATTGCCTGCATACAGGAGACACACCTCACAGAAAACATTAGGTGTTCAATAAGGGGATATCAACATTTTAGGAAAGACAGAAAAGAACGGAACAAAGGTGGAGTAATCATCTTCGTCAGAAATGACATAGCGACAAATGAAATAACGACAGATGAATCTGTTGAAATATTGGCTGTAAAAATTACCAAAAACAAATTGCAATACACAATATATAACTGTTACAGCCCACCATCAGAGAATCTGCCAATTGAAAACATAAGAAGTGAAGAAGAACAGTTCATTGTTGTGGGAGACTTCAATAGCCACTCCCCAAGCTGGGGATACAATGACTTAGACAGAAAAGGTGAAACCCTTGAAAATTGGCTTACAGACAGTAAGCTTCAAATTGTCAGAAATGAAGATGACCCAGATACATACTTCTCAAGAGCATGGAAGACAACATCAACCCCAGACCTAACTCTCATATCTGAAGATCTCACCGGAAAAGTCAGTAAACAGATAAAGGAACAACTGGCAGGAAGTGATCATCGTCCCATTCTGGTTGAAATAACTGAAGAATATGCAAAAGACAGAAAGGCACCACCTCCGAGATGGAATTATAAAAAAGCAGACTGGACTCTGTTTTCAAAGTTGACTGATAGTTATACAAAAGAGATAAACTGTAAAACAAGGAATGTAGAAAAATCAGCCAAAGCTTTCACAAAATCAATCATGAAAGCTGCAAAAGAATCAATCCCCAGAGGATCAAGAAAGGACTACTGTCCAGGATGGACTGAAAAATTAGGAAGTCTCAACAGCCAAGTCACTGAACACAGAAAAAAAGCAGAGAGAGAGCCAAATGATGAGAATATGGAAATTTACAAAGAGGCTGAAAAAACTCTCAGGAAAGAAACAATAAAAGCAAAACAGGAAGCATGGCATGAAAAAACCAGACAACTTGACTACGACAGAGACGGAAGAAAATTATGGAACCTAACCAAAGCTCTAAGTGGACAAGAAAACAGATATGCTGCACCATCAGTAGAAGATGATCAGGGGAGGATTCTCAACAAAAAACAAGCAGCAAACTGTTTTATGAAGCAGTACTCAAGTGTTTGGAGTATACAGATTAGAAAAGAACGAAAACGAGAAGTCCACAAAGAATTGAGAAAACACAAGGATACACCCAAAGAATCCACAGATGATGTCATGTTCAGTTCGATTAAAAAAGAAGTAGAAATTGCCTTGAAATCTCTAAAAACGAACAAATCACCAGGTCCAGATGATGTTACTAATGACATGTTGAAACACCTAGGAACCCTCACAAAGAGGAAAATGAAACAACTGTTCAATGCAAGTTGGAAACAGGGTAAACTTCCACTCAAATGGAAACAGGCAACCATGATACCAATTAAGAAGGATGGCAAGCCAAAAAATAAAACCGAAAGCTACCGGCCAATAAGTTTGACAAGCTGCTTGGGTAAACTGATGGAGAGAATTGTTAATCGCCGTCTGCAATGGTATTTAGAAAGCAATAAGTTGATATCAGATGAACAGGCTGGTTTCAGACAATTACGCTGCACAGAGGACCAGATAACATACATCTCGCAGCTGATCGAAAATGGTTACCAAGAAAAAAAACACACAGTCACAGTTTGGGTGGATATGGAAAAGGCATTTGACAAAGTCTGGACAAAAGGACTACTTCTCAAACTTAAGAAAGCCAACGTTTCACACAACATGTTTGCATGGATTAAAGATTACCTCACAAATCGAAAAGCAAGAGTCCAATCTCAAAACTCTAAAAGCAAGCTAACGAACATGACAAATGGAGTACCACAAGGCGGGGTTCTCTCACCAACCCTCTTTGTCGTTTTTATCAATGACATCTGCGAAACCAAATGCAGAGGAGTAAAAGCAGCCATGTATGCAGATGACCTTGCACTGATATGCACTGAAAGAAATATTGGTACTGCAAAGGCCAGGATACAGATGACTCTTGATGCTTTGAGCAAATGGACAAAAGACTGGGGTATGAGAGTAAATGCTGATAAAACCACATACACAACATTCAGCTTATCAACCAAAAAGCAATCTATGCGATTAACTTTAGATGGAAAGATTCTGAGAGAAGACCTTATGCCTAAGTATCTAGGAGTGAAATTTGACCCTCGACTCACTTGGAAACATCAAATAGATGAAAGTCAACAGAAAGGGTACAAGAGAATGCAGCTTCTCCGAAAACTTGCTGGAACGCAATGGGGAGCAAACTCAAACGTCCTGAAGAAGACATATCTTGGATATGTAAGACCTGCAATAGACTATGCCATATCGGCATGGGGAACGTGCTCACAGGCTCAATTTCAAAAGGTTGAAAAAATCCAAAACCAATGCCTACGCGTGATCACTGGAGCAATGAAAACAACACCAATTCACAAGATGGAAACCCACACAGGAATAAAACCTCTCAAAGAACAACGAAATTTAAAAATAGTGACACAATTCTCAAAGATAAAATTCATGGAATCCCAACCACTGCATCCAAGTACAATGGAAAAGAAAGAGAATCGACTCAAAAGGGAAAACTTCATCGCCTTGGGACAAAAACTAGAGAGCGAATATAAAGTGACACCAAAGGAAGATATTGCCCAAATCAATGTCCCAAATCTCAAACCACCACCGTGGAAAAAGAAACAAAAATCCATAACCATCAACAAGAAAAACATTCGAAGCAATAATGACAATGCTCAAACCCTAAAGATGATCAATAAAAAATACCCAATGACCAACTGGATAAGAGTTTATACAGATGGCTCAGTTTCCGGCCCCCTCATGAATGGAGGTGCTGGTGCACTCATACACTGGACAGATAAAACAGAAACAAAAATATCTGTATCAGTGGGTTCAATGTGCACAAGTACTAAAACTGAAGAAAAAGCCATCCTCAATGCAACAAAAGAACTATCCAGAGATCACAGAATATACGGGAAAAATGTGGTTTACTTGACAGACTCTGATGATGCTCTCCGGTCTATTGAAAATTACCAGGACTCTGAAGCCGCACACACTGTGGAGGCCCTTGAGGGCTTATCTGATAAAACAGGAAAAATTGTGCTGCAGTGGATTCCAAGTCATGTAGGTATATATGGAAATGAAATTGCCGATCAACTGGCCAAAGAAGGAGCCCAGAAGGAACAACCGAAGTCGTCAATCACTTACCATCAGCAAAAGAAAATAATAAAGCTAAAAATAGACAAAGAAAGGAATGACACACACCTAGAACACAACAAGCAGGATCCAATCCATGCCATTCAGCGAAGTAGCCAAGTCACTCTATTCCGCCTCCGAACAGGACACAATAGACTAAGAGGACATATGTTTACAAAGCTAGGTATTGGAACAACCCCTTATTGCCCATGTGGAACCGACCATGAAACCACTTTACATGTGCTTATGGATTGCCCATTATACAACGTGCAACGTTCGAACCACTGGGTCACCCCTACAACACTCAACACAAAGCTCTATGGTGAGGCTGAGGACCTAAAGCGGACCACAGACTTCATAGCAGATATCGGACTGCAGCCATAGATGTCCATCAGAGGAACGAAGAAGAAGAAGAAGAACAACAGACTCCGCTCGACTGCACCTGGGATCGATCTTGGTCCCCTTTGCGTGCGAAGCAAGTGCTCTACCAACTGAGTTCTCAGGCCCACATCATCCTTACTACTACGACCACCACCACTACATCATCACTACTATTACTTCAACCACCCACACCACATCATCACTACTACTACAACCACTGCCACTACTACAGCTACAACAACCACCAACACCACATCATCCTCACTACCACCATTACTACAATCACTGCCATTAGGTTTTGGAGCTTTACTTCATTTGAAATAAGGAATTTTGGGGTTGCATTTGGCAATGTGTTTATATATCATAATATAGTTTTAATCAGTTATCTATTTAGATCTAGAGCAATATTTAAACACAATGCCAATTCCCTTTTTTTGTGTGCGGAAATTCCTCAGAGTGGTGTCTGAAATTCCTGTGAGCCAAATTGAAAGTTGGCACATAACAGAATTGGGTCTAATAAGGGGACATAATTCATAACGAACTAACTCTATATGATTATCTTCCTTTGATCATTCAGACAAATTATATATTATAATGTGCGAAAGTCAATCATTACAGTTGCCTGTGATGAAAATATGGTTTTATAGGGGAAAATATCATGAGAACATTAGCATAAATTGTACCAAAAATAAGATACATCTTTTCAAATGGTTGCAGTGGGTTGGGAAGTCTGGTAAACCATGCAACCAGTAATATGGTAGAAATATTTTCTCAAAGTTTAAAAGACATGTGGACTGAGAATCAACTTTCTTGTCCTCACTTTTTCGACACTTTAAAAAGCTATAACGACATCAGTTTTGATTCTAGATCGTCTTGTTTTTGATTTACTTTTGAATTGTAAGCTTCAATTTATTAGACATATAGATCGATTCTGTGGACCTTTGTGTTTTATTCATCCTTTGTGTTTTGTTGATAAACGGGAAACCCGAAACATCCATAGTATCTGTCCTCGTCTGATAACAAGGTTGTTTTTAGAAAGAAGAGACGAGGTCAAAATAACTCGACTCCGGATCGGACATACTGCCCTCACTCACAGTTTCCTTCTGGAGAGGGATGAAAAACCCCTCTGCAGAAGATGTAACTGTGGCCTCACAGTTCAACACATTTTAATTGAATGTACAGAATTAGAACAGATAAGGTCACAACATTATGAAAACAGGGACTTGAAGTCTCTGTTCCAGTCGGTCGATCCGCTTTCAATTTTAAAGTATCTGCAGGAATGTGAACTCCTGCAGAAATCGTAAATAAATATTTTTACATAACAAACATGTAACTATTATGATTTTATAAATAATTTATTACAACAGTACACGTTTTGAGCAGCAATGGCCCCCTCAAGGCCGATAAAAATTGATAAAAGACAGAAACGGGCGCTTAAATGACCTAAATAGTGTCGAAAGCGTCGTTAACCACCTAAAATCAAAGACAACATGATAACAAGGTTGTCAATTTTCCGTATATTTACGGAATTCAGTTTGTTATATAAACCCTCAGTATATTTTCCAATCACCTGCTAAACTGGAAAAGGTAAATATATATATAATGTCTTTTTACTGGAGTTCACCACTCAGAAAAGGATGTTGGTCTAGTCTATGTGTTTGTGTAAACGTTCAGTCAATGTTTGCCTCCTGATTTGGCAACCCTGTAATAAATTAAAGCTTACAAAATTCAATACTTATCAACTTATCGTTATTTTTTTTCCGTTGAGCTTCAAGCAGCAGCATTTTCATTATATTATTATTATTATTATTATTATTATTATTATTATTATTATTATTATTATTATTATTATTATTATTATTACTATTATTATTATTATTATTATTATTATTATTATTATTATTATTATTATTATTATTATTATTATTATTATTATTATTATTATTACTATTATTATTATTATTATTATTATTATTATTATTATTATTATTATTATTATTATTATTATTATTATTACTATTATTGTAATGGACTAAATAATGGTTTTCATTTTTTGTCTTGTACTAGATAAGACATAGCATCACCTTATTATGGTTTTTATGACCTCAAAATGTATGGGTTTTGATTTTTTTTTGTTTTTTTTTTTCTCTGATCTATGAACTCAGCAGTTGTGGTGTGTCTTTTAGATTTAGTAAAAAAAGTGCTGGATAATCGTGTCCTATCCAGAGGGCATCAGGCATTTGTTACTTCTATTTAAACTGTGGTAAACTCTGGTTTCTCTAGTCAACTCGCCTTGAAGGTTTACACTTTAAATATAGGAAGGCTGGTTTTCCAAAACTCGTTAAGTCGATTCTTCCACTTTTTGAGATTTTCCATCCATGGAATGCATCGAAGACACAAGAATTTCCCTAGATTTGTATGAATTTGAAGTCTAAATGTGATAAAATAAATAACAAGCTGAATGATAAATTTTAGGGAAAATAATCCTCAGTATCTCAAAATGAGATCGCGAGAATGGCAGTATTATGCTCAGCTCAACAAAAACTTAAAAGAACTCCCTCTAACTTCCTGCGCCTCGCTTATCTTATATAGCGATGGTTCGAACCCTCTGATAAGGTGGTAAAAGGTGTTAAAAAAAACAACCTAGCAACCCGAAGAGGGTCTGGCTAACTCCGGACTCGTTGGGGTTGTGTCCTATGCAAGCAACCAGTGCCAGGGTGTAACAAAAGCGATACTGAATGAATGAACACGGTGGGAGAAACTATTTTTAAAAAATTCTTTTTTTTAAAATTGAGCTTTATATAGCGCAATATCCACTAAATGTGCTCAAAGCGCTTTACAAGGGGTTCCTGGTAAACAGCAACATTTATGCAGGACGGGACATGACGCCTGTTAAGCGATATTACAATTTTTCGGACAAATACAACGCTGTTAACAGCCAGGTACTCATTTTACACCCGAGTACGTTGAGAGATTGTGATTAAAGAGCCTTTTTTCCAAGGACTCAACTATGCGCCGAGCGCGAGGCTCGAATCCAGGACCTTCCGATCCGAAAGCGAGTGTCATACCACTAGACCATATAGCCGCATTTTTAACTCACTCAATCCTAGAGATTTTTGCTACTTTTCAAAATTGGAAAAATGTCTTTAAAATGAGCATATACATAGATAAGTTTTATTCAACTACCATTATCATGCTTACACTAAAAACAATAGCTTTGATACTACGCATATAATTTGTCTCATTAAACTGTAATAAATAGGCACGGGGTAAAAGTAACCCAGGTTAACTACGGATATAGTCAGTGTCAGGGTTGAGTGAGTTAATGGATTAATTGTTTGTTCTTGTCTGTCCCCAGTATCTGCCGAAGATATAGACAAGGCAAGAGAACAAGAAGTCCATTATAATAAATATCATACAGGTATGGGAATAGTAAATAGTCAATAATGAATTTATATAGCGCCTTAACATCCACGTTAATCATGCTCTGCGGCGCTTTACATAATAAAGATAAACATAAAAATGTTTAAAAACAACAAAATTAAAAATCACGACACTACATGATACATAATAAGCATGCATACAAAAATACAAAATCAAAGCAACATCTATTTTATGATTCGTTGTAGGTTTTATACAGTGTGCAACCCTGGCTAACGACTGACGTCGCACGGGTTAGGATTGAGAAAATTATTTTGATTATCCCGGGGGTTTTTTAAGATGGTAGAAAAAGGGAGCATGAAGAGTGAGAGAGAGATTAAAGAACTGAACAAATTTGGTCGCGGTCGACTGATTTTTTGGGATGGTTTTTTTCTTGTTTTGTCTTGTTACCTTTCATACACACTTGGACTTGTTGAGTTCTTTATCTTACAACGGTCATCCATCTTAAGAGTTGCTTTGGCCAGGGACCCCCCATGTAAAGCACTTTGAGCATGTTTAGTGGATATTGCGCTATATGAAAGCTCAATTTGATTTATTCTAGTTTAACTCTCTCAAGTTCATATGCATGGAAAATCGAACAAATTTGTTTGATTTTCAATGAGGGTGAACTCAAGAGAGTTAAGACAATTAGAAGCTGCTGCTGCCAGTAGTCATCATGAGGTCAATTTTGACATTAAAAGTTGACAAATAGAACTTCACTTGGCCAAGCACTACAAACATTTTGACCCTTTATTGAAAAAACTCGCCGGTTTTTATAAACAAAAAAAAATCGACACATCCCTTGGGGGAAAAAAATAAATTGTTATTTAAATAAAAAGTCACTAAACAGGGTTTTTATTAAAAAAATGTATGATGCTATTTTTGGGTTTCTTATTACTAATAATATATAGCCAAAAAAAAAATCGGGACCAGAGTGCTATGTCGTTATCCAGAGGGGTGTCGTTGTCTAGAAGTTGCACTGTATGTTATAAGTTAATGGAACTAGAGTTTACCCAGGTATCTATTATAATGCAAATTTTTCTGCTTAAAGCTCAGAGAAAGAAATAAAAATAGACGAATGGAGTAAAAGCTTCCAGTTTATTAATTCAGAAAAGTAAGTATGGGGCGGGCTCTAGTATCAATAATGATGAGGGTATGGAGAAGTACGAGATGAAAACAGAGATTGAATAGTCACATGGTCAGTGCCAAACTCAAGGAGAGTGGACAGCAAGCGGTTGCCGAACCGACTGAGCTATCCAGCCATGCTGTGGTCGCTGTCCTTTCTCTCTCTCTCTCTCTCTCTCTCTCTCTCTCTCTCTCTCTCTCTCTCTCTCTCTCTCTCTCTCTCTCTCTCTCTCTCTTTTTTTTTTTATTTTTATTTTAAAAAAATAAAAAAAATTATTTATTTATTTATTTATTTTTTTGTTCAAAGTGTCTGCATACAGGGACGTTCATCACCATTTTTATCATTCATTTTTTTCATTTCCAGATTTAGACCATGTCGGTGGCAGAGGGAACAACAGTAACAACTTTGCAGAAGTCAAGTATCAGAATGGTAATTTTTTTAAAAATGAAAAAAATAGAGCATTTATATAGCATAATATCCACTAATGTGCTCAAAGCACTTAACAAGGGTCCCTGGCCAACAGCAACACTTAACATGTAGGACGGTACATGATGCCTTTTAGGCGATATTATTACAATTTTTTCGGACAGGGACAAGGCTGTTACCTACTTTCAAGGTTGCCAATTTTCCGTACAGAATTCAGTGTTTTAATCCCTCAGTATATCTTCCAATCACTTGCTGAACAGGAAAAAAGTAAGAACATAATGGCTTATTTTTTTACTTGAGTCCACTGCTGAAAGGGGTCGGTTTATGTGCTTGCGTAAAAGTTTGGTAAATTTTTGCCCCCTGAATTTGCAACCCACCCTGTACTTTACATGGGGATTTTCCAGCTATTTAGAGTTTGTTTTTTTAAACATCAGAGCTGTTAATAAGCCCATTGAATTGCTATGTTAGTGTTAGGGAGATTATTAAAAAATTGTTAAGTCAAGCTACAATTGCATAACCCTCAAACTTAAGTATGAGGTATTAAGTTTAACATCATTGATGTGATATTTTATGAAATTAGACAGACTGTAAAGCTTGCTTTTAAAAGAATGATTAGATTTTTTTTAAAGTCTGTAAATAATTGTTGTAACATGTAACATTTATAATCTTTTATTTTTCTTTTTTTTTTAAACCAGTCTTAAATCATTTTAACATCAAAACCTCTATCCCTCATTTCTTTTCCTTTTTTTATTTATTCAATTATTTTGGTGTTTTTTTTTGTTTTTTTTTTTGTTTTTCTTCTAGCATTCAGACCATCTCCCGACCTACAGCAACAACAACAACAACAACAGCAGCAACAGCAAAACGCTACCATCCCCGTGAACTCCAACTATGGCAGCCCTTTGGAATACCACCAATCTCCAGCCACTAACAATACGACTTCCAATGCTGCCAATGGTATGTTATCTACTAAAAACAATTTAAAAAATAGAGCTTTTTTATAGCGCAATATCCACTAAAAGTGCTCAAAGCGCTTCTTCTTTACAAATGGCCCCTGGCCAACAGCAACATTTAACATTGAGGAGGGTAGGTGGCGATTTTACAATTTGTTCGAACAGAGACAACGCTGTTAACAGCCAGGTACTCATTTTATACCTGGGTACGTTGAGAGAATGTGAGTAAAGAGCCTTCTCCAGGGACTCAACTATGCACCGAGCGAGGCTCGAACCCAGGATCTTCCGATCTGGATGGCGAGTCATACATACCACTAGGCCACATAGCTGCATAAGTTGCAAGAGAGTTGATTTTTAGAAAAATAAGAAGCAAAATGAAAGAGTTCAGCTTTAGCCTGGAGCCAGATTTTATGCCATTATGTATAGGGTTAAAGTTAAACAGTTACAAAAAAATGTTTCAGTCATCTGGACCTGTAAATCCTCCCAGTGGAATCGGAATTTTGACTCACCAGTATTGGTCAATAGTTTCCAGTTCCCTGAAAAGTAAAAAAAAAATGTTCTAACATAGCGGCCTGCAGTCCCACACTGTTCCCTATTTGAACTAATTCCCCTTTGTCTTCCCTTTGCTTGGGTGCTTTAATTGTAATTCTAGAACATTTTACTATCCCCGTTTTGTTCCTTTTTACTGGCACTGATATGACCTTAGATGTGTTGCAAGCGCCGTAAAACCCTTAAAAACAAAAACAAACAAACACTGGAAGCACTGTAATATGCTCCAACAGTCGTAACGTCACTTCCCTCGTAATGAGTCATGGTAACTTAGTAACTGGCTCTAAACTATCGGAACATTGGTGGGTGCCCTTATGAAATATTTCTCCGACGAGCATAAAAGTGTATCCAGAGTGAGGAAAAAACATTATAAATCTGTGATCATGTTTTGACTTTTACACGTTCTGATCACAAGACATATGAAAAGTTCTAGCCAGCCTGAAGAATAAAAAAAACAGATTTTCTTTGTTTAGAACCAAGATGAACGCCGTTGCCGGGCGGCGTGGCATCAGACTACTGAATCCAATTGTAATTCTAGAACATTTTACTACCCCATTTTCTTCCTTTATACTGGCACTGATATGACCTTAATGTGGTGCACTGATATGACCTTAATGTGTTGCAAGCACTGTAAAACCCTTAAAAACAAAAACAAACAAACATAGGGTTGGCACTGTAATTGGTTTTTACTTTTATATTTTTCTACAATTACAGTTACTGGAACAGCTCCTCCTCCCGTGAAGAAGCGAAAGAAAAAAATGATAGACCCGAATAAAATACGCAAACGTTGCGTCTACCAGCGCAGGATGTGGACGAGCGACGAACGGGAAGCTGTGATGAGGCAGCTCGGGGAGTTCCTCTCCACTGACCGTCTCCCAGGGAAAAAGGACATTGAAGAAGCTCTCCAGAGGGAGGATATCCTCGCGGATCGTTCATGGAAAAACATCAAGGATTTCATTCGAAACAAAACCTCTCCCCGCATTCCGAGACGGTCTATGCAACCCTTACCCACACAGGTTAGTTAGAGAAAAAAAGACCAAAAAAAAAACCACATTAATGTCAATTGAGCATTTAAATGATGCTGTTATATTCACTATATGAGCTCAAAGCACTTTACAAGGGGTCTGTAGCCGACAGCAACATTTAACATGTAGGACGAGACATGACACATGTCAAGACGATTTTGCATGAAAAATTTTTTAGACAAAGACAATGCTGTTAACATTTAGGGGTGCTCCTTTTACACCTCAGAAAGGTGAGAGAATGTGAGTAAATAGCTTTCTCCAAGTTTTCAACTTAGCATTACTCAGAGCGGGGCTTGAACTCAGGACCTTCCGATCCAGAGGCGAGTGTCATACCACAAGACCTCGGCCAACAAAATTTCAATTAAAAAAAAAAAAATATTGATGATCTTTAGCTAATACTTGTTTGTCTTTTTTTTCTTTTCTTCTTTCTTCTTTTTCTTTCTTTTTGTATTGTTTTGTTTGTTTTTACTTCCCACCTTCAGTACTTTGTTTGAAAGTTTCATAATGAGTTTTGATAAAGTTAAAGGAACATTTATGACAAACCTCTTTATTTGTGGACAATCCAACAACAACAAAACAGTGAAAACATAAATACTTTAACTAAAAATACAGATTGGTGACGTGTCTCATCCTCCATGTTAACTGTTGCTGTTGGCCAGAGACCCCTTGTAAAGCACTTTGAGCATGTTTAGTGGATATTGCTCTACATAAATGCTCTTAGGGGCAGCGTAGCTCAGCGGTATGGTATTTGCTTCGTACCCGTAAGGTACCGAGTTCAATCACATGCCGCCTGCGCTGTGTGGCCAAGAACAATTCACCTTGCCTTAGCTCAATTTGCCACGCTGCACTGCGGTTGACGCCTGGGTTATTCCAGTCTTACCTTGGAATAGACCCTAGAGACAAATTTCCTCTATGGGATGATTAAGGGAATTTGTAACCCACCGAATCAAAGCGGTATATTATGTCGGGATCCACTCGGTAAGGAAATTTGAATTCATAGCCACAAATATCCAACTTGGGTTTATTCTGTACGTTATGGTGGAGTATAAAGACTATTTCTTGCATTGCAAAAACTTCTAAGCTCCGATTTCTCGTCATTCTATCTCTAAATTCACTTTTTGAGGTCTGAATCATCCCGACATAATACCGTTTTGAGACGGAGGGTCGCATTTTATTTTTTTAATAATTTTTTTTTTTATATGAAACAAGAAGTGTTTATGAGATTTTACTCGCTTGTTCTCTTCCTGACTCACTGATACTGTATTGTGTTCCCGAAACCAGGTTCCGGTGGTCCAGGCAGGCCTTATACCCCAATCAGCGTCATCGGTGACCGTGGCGGGTAACATGGTGGTGGCCAGTACATTGGGGGAGATGGTGACCATTCCTATCACGTCACAGGGACAACAGTTGGCAGCCATCGACTCCAAGATCGGATTGATGTGTAAGTTCTGGTCAATTCTTATTTTCCCTTTTCTTCTTTTTCTTTTTCTCGTTTTTCTTCTTCTTCTTCTTCTTCTTCTTCTTCTTCTTCTTCTTCTTCTTCTTCTTCTTCTTCTTCTTCTTCTTCTTCTTCTTCTTCCTTCTTCTTCTTCTTCTTCTTCTTCTTCTTCTTCTTCTTCTTCTTCTTCTTCTTCTTCTTCTTCTACTTCTTCTTCTTCTTCTTCTTCTTCTTCCTTATTATTGTTATTACTATTATTATTATTATTATTATTATTATTATTATTATTATTATTATTATTATTATTATTATTATTATTGTTGTTATTATTATTGTTATTGTTATTATTATTATTATTATTATTATTATTATTATTATTATTATTATTATTATTATATTATTATTATTATTATTATTATTATATACATTGACAATGCATAGTTTCAAAATCCTACGATATTTTCATTAGTTTCCTCCTTTCCAATCAACAGCTGCCCAGCAACAGCATATCCAACAGCAACAGCACATCCAGTTACAACAGCAACAAAACCAGCACCAACATCTACATTCAGCGGCAGGCCTCAACAGCACCCCCACCACCACCAAAAAGAAGAAGAAGATGAAGAAGGAAAGCCCCGAGAGCAAACAGAGACGCATTATCTCCCGCCGAGATTGGTCCGGGGCCGAGAAGGCGGCCGTTTTTCATTATTTCGGGGATTACGTGGCCCGGCAGAAATTGCCGGGAAAGAAGGAGATCGAGGAGTGTCTGCAGAAGGAAGAGATCCTCTCGTTTAGAAGCTGGAGGAATGTGAAAGATTTCATCAGGAATTCGGCACAGGCCAGGATTAAAAGAGAGGCTATCTTCGGGACTGGCAATCCAGACTTTGCTTTGTTGTCATAGGGCTGGTGTGGGTTTTTGAAACGGATGGATGGGTGGAGGGAAGGAAGGATGATAGGAGGAGTGAATCAGTCTTGCCTACTTGGAAATTCAAAAATTGGCAATTTTTAGGTGATAAAAATAGCAGTGGTTATAGTTACCTTTAAAGATTAGCATTTGACTCACAGGAGGATGAAATAAATAACACTTCAAAATCATTAAAATGTAATGATTTAGTCTGGCATCGACTTTCATTTAATAAATTTCATGGACAAATAAAGAGAGATACTTATGATATTCTGAAACTCGAGTCGAAATTTCGTAATTCGTACGGAATTTTCATACTATTAATCAGGTTTGGAGTGGATGTATAGATGTATAGGTAAATGAAGGAATAGAGTGACTTGTTCTTGTATTATCTCATCATATTACTGTAAAGTACATTTCTTTGTTGTCATAGAGGTGGTCTGGTCTGGCTTTAGAAATGGATGGGGTGGGTGAGTCCATACCTGCACACTATAAAACGAAAAATTCATAGAATTCAGAAATTTGGTTCCAATTTTATAAGCATCTTTAAGTCATTTTAACTTAGTGAAAATGAAAGTCGATACCAGACTACAAAATTGGATTCAGTAGTCTGATGTCACGCCGCCCGGCCATCTTGGTTCTAAACAAAGAAAATCATTACTTTTTATTCTTCATGCTGGCGAGAACTTTTCATATGCCTTGTGATCGGAATGTGTAGCAAAACATGATCAAATTTATGGTTTTTTTCCTCTGGATACGCTTTTATGCTCGCCGGAGAAATATTTCATACGGGCGTCCGCCATTGTTCCGATAGTTTAGAGCCAGTGTTACTAAGTTACCAAGCGTCATTGGGAAGGAAATGACGTTACGACTGTTGAAGAGTATTTTAAGGATTTAAAAAAGTGTTTATTTAATCCTAGTGAGGGGGAATTGTTGATTTTAAAAGTTGATCAAAGCCGACTACAATTTTATATCTTCTAAAAATTACGAGTTTTTAATTTTTCAATTAGGCTGGTCTGTGATTGGGTGGAAGGAAGGATGAAAGGAGGAGTGGATGGATAGAGAGATAAATGAATGAATAGATAGACTTGTTCTTGTACCATATCCATCACAATATTGTAAAATACATTGCTTTCTTCTTGTCTTACTCCAGTTGTCCGTGTTTGAATGGGATGGAAAGGAAGTTCAGGTGTATTTGTTTTGTTTTTTACTGTGTGGAGGTGAAAATTTCTCAGGCTTGCCAACCAACATGATTTCTCATAATTTTAATAATTTTTTGAAGTCCAAAATATGATAGTGTGGGAATGTTGACTAAAAATATGCTTTTGTAACCAAAAAAAAAGGGGGTGGGGGGCGGCGGGGGGATGATGAAATTGGAATAGTTGACCATTTCACTAAACCTAAACGTGTAAAAAATTTGAAAACATCTAGATTGTCAAAGTTTCCAATATTATTTGAGCATCTCAAAAATCTGAATTTTTGCCAAAATTCGAATGTTTGACCAACAAAAACATGAAAAAAATTAATAATAGTCATTAGGGGGCAGCGTGGATCAGTGGTACGGTCTTTGCTTCTTGCCCGAAAGGTACCGAGTTCAATCATCCGCCGCTGTGTTGTGTGGCCTTGAGCAAGTCACCTCGCCCTAGCTCACTTTGCGGCGCTGCTCTGCAGCTGACGCCAGGGTTATTCCAGTCTTCCCTTGGAATAGACCCTAAAGACAAATTTCCTCCTGGGGATGAATAAAGGGAATTTTATTTTATTATAATATTATGTAGTCTACATCTAGATGAGAATCAGAGAAGACAGACAGACAGATGATTGTCATAGGAATTGCTGGATTTTTCCTACATTCCACTCGCTTGATAAGTCATATAATCATTCAATCGATGGTAAATTTGAAATTTTGAATGGTTGCACGTGTGGACAAACATAATAATAATAATAATAATAATAATTTATCTTTATTGTCCCCAAAAAAGTGGCAATTTGTCATTTGGTTACACATTCATAACAATACAATATTGACATAGACACACTCACACAAGATGCACACTAGTAACATAGTAGTTATCGTAAAAAAAAAACGAAAAAAACATAGGATTATTTGGGGGTCGGGTGTGGAACAAACATAGGATTATTTGGGGGTCGGGGTGTGGAACATAGGATTATTTGGGGGTCGGGGAGAGGGGGGAAGATGGGAGGATATGAGAAAATTACCATAGATATTTTGGAAAAAATTATGATATGGTTGAGGTCGGTAGGCAAGTCTGATTTCTGGCTGTTAAAAGCTTTAAATGGTAACTGTATACAAACAATCTTGTAGGGATGCCCTCCCTTGTTTCCGGCTAAAGCTGGAAAACCAGCTTTTTTTTAAATTAAAAATTTTCCGGTTGACCTTGGTCAGTAATGGTGAGTTGATTTTTTTTTTTTAAATGAAAGTATTGGTTGTTTCAAAGCAGACCTGCCTAGTTCTCCGAATTATTCGTAGATACAAATTTTTTGGCCCCAGCTACAGAACAACATTCGCTTCTTTGACTCAATAAATCTTGTTGGAAAGGAAAGTTTGGTTCCTTAGATCCTCTATATTCAGGGCTTTGATGGAGCATTTTTTGAATCATGTCTAGGGTTTATATATATATATATTTTTTTTTTTATTTCTAAAGCTATTTAAAGTGACTTTTTCTTTTCTTTTTTTCCCCCCCCAAGGAAACTTACGAATTTTTGACATTTCCAGCAGGCAGCTCTGTGAAAGGCAACATTTAACCCTCTTCTTACCACCTAAAGGAAAATCTTCACATTCGTTACGATGTAACCAACAGTTTTCTTGTTCTGATTTCATTTTGTTGTTGTTAGATATAGCAAAAAAAAATTCGACACTGTGTTGCGGAGCTCATGCTTCTGAACAAAATATAGAATATACTCGTTAATATTCTGCTTAAAAAAAATATTTTTGTGTTGGGTAAGTGTGAAGTTTCGGGTCAAATTCTGAAAATAGCTGGTAAGGAGAGAGTTAAGGGGAAGCTAGTCGGATGTGTCCTGTTTTATAATTTAAGGGTGAAACCATTTGGTGAATAGCAGCTGCTTTGCACAGAATATTTTCATATAATAATAATAATAAGCATATTTAGATAGCGCCTTTCGTCGAAACCTCAAAGCGCTTTAAAAAAAAAAAATTTTAAAAATTCAAATACAATTCAACCGAAGTATCAAAACAATTAAGAACATAAAAAGGACATATATATATTTTGGTCTTTCCGAAAAAAATAATTTTCAGGCTTTAAAAAAACATTTTAGCAAAAGGGCATCCCTGATTTCTTAGCAAGGTTGCTGATTTTCTGTATAACTATGGAATTCAGTATTTTTTAATAAACTTCTGTATATTTCCAAATGACCTGGCGAATGGAATAAAATAAATACATAATGATGTCTTTTCTGGAGTTCAGTGTTTATATTGGGGTCCGCCGATGTGTTTGCGTAAAAGTTAAGGTAAAAAAATTTTCCTTAAGAATCGGCAACCCTGTTTTGGTTTATGTTGACTTTTAAAAAATTTGAGATGATAAGAAGATACACCCTGTACAGGCAGTTATCGGACATTGTAAGAGTATCTTAAATTATTTCCAACTCCAATGCAAATTGAATGCTGTTTCTGCTTTTATTTATTATATTTGAAAATGGGTAGATCTTTATTTCTCTAACTCTGGGTGTTGCCTTTTCTTGGGTGCTTTAATTGTAATTCTAGAACCTTTTACTATCCCATTTTCTTCCTTTTTACTGGTGCTGATATGACCTAAATGTGTTGCAAGCAAGCGCCGTCTTAAATTATTTCCGACAACAATGCAAATTGAAAACTAAGTACATTGGTGGTATGCTCTTGGAATCTACATCTGATCCCTATTTGTTCCCAGTTCCCCTTTGTCTTACTTTCTCTTGGGCGCTTTAATTTTAATTCTAGAACTTTTTACTATCCCATTTTCTTCCTTTTTAATGGCGCTGATATAACCTAAATGTGTTGCAAGCGCCATAAAACCCTTAAAAACAAACAAAAACAAACCTGTGTCACAATGCTGTTTCTGCCTTTATCATGTTTGAAAAGGGGTCAGTAGATCTTTATTTCTCTAACTATTGGTGGGGTCTTTGACCTCCTCTGGTTGGCAGGAGGTCCCATGCTGTGTCTTCTATTAACCTATATGTTTTCTGAGTTGCTTTCTGTCTAGGACAGAACAGAATGGCGAAGACTTGTGGCTCATGTTGGGCGGCCTAAGTAAGTAAGTTCTGTCTTTGTTTTGGAATGGGATTACTTGGTTTTGTCTTGGCCTTTGCTCAGAGGGAAACAGGCAAATGTATAGTGTTAGTTTTGGGCGATGAAATTGTTTTTTTTACTTGTAAAATCATCTCTCTGTTCTGTTATGTACTTTTACATTTTTTGTTTTAAATTTATAATGGTTTGTAAATGTTTTGAGTATATTCCACTTAATAGGATTCTGGGTGGGGTTCCTGGCCTCTCATAGTGTCTTCTATCCCCTTATATCTGTCTTCCAACTCAATCTCTTGTCTTTGTCTTGGAATGAGATTACTTGGTTTTGTCCTGGCCCTGGCCGGATACTCTAGCTGAGAGGGAAACAGCCAAATGTATAGTTAGTTTTGGGAGATGATATTTTTTTCCTTGTAAATCATCTCTCTGTTATGCATTGTATTATGTTTTGTTTATATTATATACGATTTGTGAAACATATGAGTGTCTTCCTCTTAGCGGGGACCTGTGCTTGTGTCTGAATGAGACTTTAAGTAACCTCAAACTAAGTACTTTGATGGTGTGCTCTTGGAATCTACTCCTGTTTCTTATTTGAACCAATTCCCCTTTTGTCTTATTCTCTTTTCTTGGCCACTTTAATTGTAATTCTATAACTTTTTACTATCCCTTTTCTTCCTTTTTACTGGCGCTGATATGACCTTAATGTGTTGAAAGTGCCGTAAAACCCTTAAGAACAAAAAAAAAAAAAATAAACGGATTGCTCGGGGTATCTTCTGGTTCCTATTTTAACCCGCCTGCTATGTCTTCCTTTTTCTTCAATGCTTTCAACTAGAAATATCTAGAAATGAAGTGAGTAGGAAAGTGCCATAAGATAATTGAGAATAAAGATTTTGCGACAGCGATGGGGTGCTCGAACCCTGGACCTTACTGATACGACAACTCTGTCTGGCTGGGGAGATTGTGACACCACTACCGTATGAGCTAAACACAACCCCAAAAAAGTTCGCTTCAAATTCTAGTCCATCGAGAGCCACTTCTCCTGGACTTCATGAGGTCACAGGTTCAACATTCACAAACATGCTGTAATAACCCTAACAGTGTGCTAAGCTCTGAAAACTACCTTACCTTATCAGAGTTCCTTCTCCCTACGGAGGTTGAATTGAATGACAATGTTATGGAACGCCATTCTTCACGCTCAATCTGTCCATGCGGCTTTTTGCCATTTCAAACGCCAAAATTTGCCATAAAAAATGGTAAAATTTGCCAAAAATTTGCCGCTAGTTTTACAAAAATCAAACAATTAAAACAACATGTACGGTAAACAATTTACACAAATAGGGCATTTTGTAGAATATTGATATCACAACATGTCAACATGAATTTATTTACATTTTGAATGGTTTGAAATAATATAATAATAATAATAATAATAGCTATAGTAAGTTTTAAAAAAGACGTTTGTCCGTTATTAAGTGCCAATATTGGATGCTAGCATTGCAAGTCGCCGTCTTTTCACAATTTTTTATAGCTTTTTTTTTTTTAAACAAAAAATCGTCAATTTAGCCTTAAAACGGCGAAAATTGCGGCATTTTGCGGCCAAATAAAAATTTGCGACTTTTTTTGCGGGTGCAATTTGCGGCCGCGAAAAACTGCGGGGACAGCTCAATGGCCATTACCAAGCACTCGATTATCTTTTTGGCCAGTTGTTGCCTCCTCATTTCCTATCCAGGACTTCCTCGGTTTGCCTCGTGCCTTTCTGCCTGCCAGTTACTTTTCCTTTAAAAAATCCCTAAAAACAAACACTTTACTGTCTCTGAACTGACGTTAGTTAGATTGTTGCAGGCACTATAAAAAAACTCCTAAAGATGAAAACATGTTTGAAATTTTAAGCAGTTTCTGTTTTACTGTAATGACAGGTTGACTGGTATGTTTTGTGCCATCGTCAATCATAACAACTCCAAATCATATATGCAATTGTAATTGTCACATTTCATATTATTATCATCATCATCATCATTATTATTATTATTATTATTATTATTATTATTATTATTATTATTATTATTATTATTATTTTTAATATTATTATTATTACTATAATTATTATTATTATTATTAATTATTATTATTATTATTATTATTATTATTATTATTATTATTATTATTATTATTATTATTATTAATTATTATTGTTAATAAAAATATTTTTTGACCATACAGTTAAGTTTTGCCACTTTGACCCCTACCATGCAGGGTTTTATTTGTATAGATCGACATCTTATAGATCTTGTAAATCCCCCCTTCTTCCTACAGATAGTATGCGCTTGGCTAAGAAATATTACGGACTAACACACAAAACTATGTGTAACCTTGAACGTTTATAGTCTGGTTAATTAATACAGTTTAGTGAGAATTACTCATACACGCTGATAATAGCAAAACGCAATAACAAAGACCCGAGTGACGTCAACTTCGTTCTATCTATAGATAGTGTGTGCTTGGCTAAAAAGCTCACAACATTCCCATCCGGAAGTATAACGGACCAACACACAAAACTATGTGTAACCTTGAACGTTTATCGTCTGATTAATTAATACAGTTTAGTGAGAATTACTCATACACGCTGATAATAGCAAAACGCAATAACAAAGACCCGAGTGACGTCAACTTCATTCTGTCTATATGTCGTGTTTGGCATCTCATTACTTTTAACAGACCTGCCTGCCTACTTGAAAATCTTGTTTTGTAGAGAGATTGTTTGAGTTTTTAAAAATCCATTTCTCTGCTGGGTAAGAGTGCCATTCTTAGGAAAATACTGAAAATGATTGGTAAGGCAAGGTGAAGGAGAGAGTTAATGTGTTGCAAGCACCGTAAAACCTGTAAAAACAAACTAACTACCAATAGAGCCATGTCCACTTTCCTCCTCCTCCTCTCTCTCTCTCTCTCTCTCTCTCTCTCTCTCTCTCTCTCTCTCTCTCTCTCTCTCTCTCTCTCTCTCTCTACCCCCTCTTTCTCCTCCCCAAGATCTGAAGTCATGTTAGAGTTAAAACTTATCTCCGGCTTTTAAGGATTAACTTAAAAGGTTTCGCTAATGTTTGTTTTATCACAGCTGGATAGATGGATGATTGAATTGTGGTCCCATTGTGGATTTTTGTATGCTTGATTGTTTTTTTTTTTGGTTCTATCTTTATTTTATTATTATTGATTATTGGAAATGTAATTTGACGATAACAGCAGACCTGCCTACTGCTATGAAAAATCCGTGGAATTACAGAGCTGCCAACCTACTGCAAAAAATGCGGAATTGTACGCATTTTCAGTGATTGTACGCTTGTACACATTTCCCCCAAGATTGTACCCATTTTCAGTGTGCAGAGTCACTTCAGTTTTCTTTAGTTGTAATTTATATTATTACTAGCCTTGAGAAACCTTGGTGACCAAGTGGATATTCCTATAATTTTTGACCAATTATGATCTTCATGGTGGGAGGTAGAATTCTGAAAGGCTTGGATTATAGTCTTGGGAACATCATTGTTGCTGCAATTGAGCTTGTGTGGTGTGACTTTATGTAATTATATCTTCTTCTTAGTTTCACAATGGTTATTTTCCGTCGATTTCAGGATTGTACCCATTTTTATGAAATCTCCCCCATTTTGAGGTCCCATTGTACACATTCTCATCAGATGGGGTTGGCAGCTCTGGAATTACGGATTTTTTGTCTCCAATTTCAGAACTTTTTCAGTATCTCTAACTCTAAGTCATTAAAACTTATTGAAAATGAAAGTTGATGCCAGACTACAGAATTTTAGGGATTTCAAGTGTTTTTTAATCATTGTGAAGGTGGATTGTTGTTGTATCAAGTTTACGATAGCGACTACTATCTATTTTGATCTCGTAACTCACTCAATCCTAGAGATTTTTGCTAGTTTTCGAAACTGGGAAAAAAAATGTATTCAAAATAAGCATGTGCATAGATAGTCTTATTCAACTACAATTAACGTGTAAAAATTAAAAACATTAGCTTTGATAATACATCTGTAATTTTGTCTCATAAAATTGTAATAAATAGGCATGGGATAAAAGTAACCCGGGTTAACTACGGATACAGTCGGTGCTAGGGTTGAGTGAGTTAAAAACCACGAATTTTTAAATGTTCAAGTAGGCAGGTCTGAATAACAGTCGCAGGCGATGACAATGAGAATATAATGTTGTAATTGGAACTCCCAATGATATTGACAATGATGATGAGGTTATTGAATAAACAGCCATTTTTAATAAATGATGTTACGGTTAGATATTGCGTTTGTCTTCCTGTATTAGAACCATCACCTCGATAATGTATTGTGTACGTGTGTGGATTGGGTCTGGGTCTCTGGGTGGGGTTTCTGACCTCACATAGTTGGCCGTGGGGTTTCTGACCTCCCATAGTTGGCCGTGGGGTTTCTGACCTCCCATAGTTGGCCGTGGGGTTTCTGACCTCCCATAGTTGGCCGTGGGGTTTCTGACCTCCCATAGTTGGCCGTGGAGTTTCTGACCTCCCATAGTTGGCCGTGGGGTTTCTGACTTCCCATAGTTGGCCGTGGGGTTTCTGACCTCCCATAGTTGGCCGTGGGGTTTCTGACCTCCCATAGTTGGCCGTGGGGTTTCTGACCTCCCATAGTTGGCCGGGAGGTACTACTTGCTGTGCCTTCTATCCCGTAGTATCTTTTTTTTTTTTCAATTGCTTTCTGTCTTTGTCTTGGAATGAGATTACTAAGTTTTGTCTCCCATAGTGGGCAGGGAGGTCCATACTGTGTCTTCTATCCCCTTATGTCTGTTTTCCAACATGCTTTCTGTCTTTGTCTTGGAATGAGGTTACTTGGTTTTGTCCTGGCCCTGGTTGGAATCTTGGCTGGGAGGGAAACAGTCAAATGCATAGTTATTGTTTTGGGAGATGATATTTTTTTCCATGTAAATCATCTCTCTGTTATGTATTATTATGTTTGTTATTTTTTTGTGTATAACTAGTAAAAAGCCCGCAATTTCGCGGGGAAAGAACTATTTTCATTCGATACTGTACTCACCATCATTTAATGAGGGCAGATTGGTAAACAACGTTGTCTGTGTAATTTGGTATATCTTCGATTGATTTTTCTGTGTGGCCCAATAATATATTTAATAATATATTCCCTCAACTAACCCCAAGAAAAAATTAAACCTAGTACCTTTAATTAACCCCAATAGGAAAAACAAACACCCTAGCACTTTAATAATACTTATGACTAACCCTAATAGGAAAAGAAAATCATCCGATCTCGAGCTAACCCTAGTAGAAAAAATCATGACAAGATAAACGCCTGACAAAAGATCAACGGTGAAAATACAAATTTAAAGAATACTGGGGATGTAGGAGCTTTCGGAATGTCTCCCCTTTACTTAACTTATGGAAAAACAAACTTCCTAGCACCTTTAATAAGACTGATGACTAACCTCTCGAGCTAACCCTAATAGAAAAAAAACAGAACTCTCGGACTGCTTTGCACTACCTTTCAATATTTAACAAATCAAAATGGCGGCTGAAAATCAAAACAATGGTCAAATTAAGAGATTTTAAACTTTCACAAATCTATCAAGGTTTGTTCTAGAGTTTTTAAAATACTTCTAGATATAATGACAAATTGAATAAATAAATGCCAGACAAAATATCAACGGTGAAAATACAAATTTAAAGAATACTGGGGATGTAGGAGCTTTCGGAATGTCTCCCCTTTACTTAACTTATGGAAAAACAAACATCCTAGCACCTTTACTAAGACTTATGACTGACCTTAATAGAAAAAGAAATATCCTCGATCTCGAGCTAACCCTAATAGTAAAAAAAAAGAATCAAAATGGCGACTGAAATTGAAATACCTTCATGTGATCAAGTGAATAATATCACTATGAATGCCACGATTTGCTGAAAAATGCCAACACCCACACACAAAATGTATACACCACACACAACACACACATTCAAACACAAACACACACACGCACACACACACACAAACATACACGCAATTAGAACATACATAATGACACTGATCACCGCTAAATAAACAACACAACGGAAGTAATAATAATACTTGATGTCATAAATAGATGACGCAAATTGACAACTTTTTACAGTGTCAAAATTAGTTGATTTTGGGAGTCAAGTGTCGTCGTCGGTACATATTTTATGATATCTGTTTGATTCAACGAACTTTCAAACTGACTTTAAATTATAAAAGGAAATCAAGTTATCTGTTTATCTATCTGTAAAAAATACATTTCTAATTTTCAAATCTTTCAGTAGAGTTGTGCACCGTATCAATTTTTTTATTTACTCAAATAAGCACAATGTTCTACACAATGCTATATTTTTTAAGAAAGGATGTAAGCATTTGAGTGTATTCCTTTCTGTTGGATTTTGTGCTTGTGTCCGGATGAGACTTATGGGTGATCTCAAACTTAGTACATTGGTGGTATGCTCTTGGGATCTACATCTTATCCCAATTTGTTCCCAGTTCCCCTATGTCTTACTTTTTCTTGGGTGCTTTAATTTTAATTCTAGAACTTTTTACTATTCCATTTTCTTCCTTTTTACTGGTGCTGATATAACCTAAATGTGTTGCAAGCGCCGAAAAACCCTTAAAAGCAAACACAACAAACAAAAACAACTGTTTTGTCCCCTCCCATAGTGGGCAGGGATAGTTACTGCGTCTTCTATCCCCCTTATCCGTTTTCCAACTTGCTTTCTGTCTTTGTCTTGGAATGAGATTACTATGTTTTGTCCCAGCCCTGACTGGAGTCCTTGACTGGGAGGGAAACAGTTGAATGTATAGTTAAGAGTTTTGGGAGATGATATTTTATGTCTTGTAAATCATCTCTGCTACGCACTGTTATTTTTAGTTTTACACATATATGATTTGTAAACATTTGAGTGTATTCCTCTTAGTGGGGACCTGTGCTTAACGTCAGGAGGAGACATTTAGGTGATTTCAGTACTAAGTACTTTGATAGTGTGCTCTTGGAATCGGTATCTGTTTCCTATTTGAACCAACTCCCCTTTAATTAATTAATTAAAAGCAAAAGTAAACAAGACACACACACACACACACACACACACACACACACACATATATATATATATATATATATATATATATATATATATATATATATATATATATATATATATATATAATAATATATGAATGGCTTTGGCAACAAGAATTAACTAAAACATTCGTTATAACTCCTTCCTCTTCCCCCCCCCCCCCCCCCCCCCCCCCCCCCCGCTCAATACAGCATGGCATGCTCACCTAATAAATATATTTATTCAGACATGAAGATAAAACAATCATGATAAGCTCACCTAATACATATATTTATTCAGACATGAAAATAGCACATATGATAAGCTCACCTAATAAATATATTTATTCAGACATGAAGATATATATACATATCATGACACGCTCGCCTAATAAATATATTTATTCAGACATGAAGAAAGACATACATATCATGAAAAGCTCACCTAATAAATATATTTTTTCAGACAATAAGATAAAACAATCATCATAAGAACACCTAATAAATATATTTATTCAGACATGAAGAAAGACATACATATCACGACATGCTCACTTGATAAATATATTTATTCAGACATGAATATATAACATATTAGGTATATAATAATTAAAATTGCTTGAAAGCGTCATAGTTGACGTGCAATTATTTGCAGGTCTGTTAACCCAGTTCATTATGGGCTCATTATTGTAATGGAAATCTCAACACAAAAAAATGACGTCCATTACAACACTGTTGAACTAGGCCCCTTATTAGGTTCGGGTTGTCAGACCTGCATATATGTACACGTCGGTCATAGTTGATTATAGTGTGTAATAGATCCTATGGAGGGAATTGAATGGGAATGTATTCTTTCTTTGATCGCGACTTCATACTATTATTATTATAGAAGTCATTCAGATCTATCAGCCATATAGAGTCGGAGCTGATCCCGGTTTCTATAGCGTGAAATATGCAGTAGCAATTATTGCTTACTATCCCAAGACAGCCTTGTAAGCCTTGGAAGAGAAAGCGGGGAAGACCCAAAGAAACCTGGCGAAGGACCATGGAGAAAGAATTAATAAAGGAAGCAGGCCTGTCCTGGAATACAGCCATCGCAAAAAATGGAGATGTCTGGTGGATGCCCTATGTGCCTCAAGGCCCGAAGAGGATTAAGTAAGTATCCTTTGGATATGATAGTAGTTATGTTTGTAGTAGACCCTCTCGACATATCTTAGTTACGGTTTGTAGTAACCTTGAGTTTGAGGTTTTATATAGCGCAATATCCACCAAACGTGCTCAAAGCGCTTTACAAATTGTCCCAAGCCAACAGCAACACGATATAACACGTAGAACGAGACGTGACACCTGTTAGGCGATATTACACTTTTTCTTTTTTTTTTTTCGACGGAGTCACCGCTGTTGACGGCCAGGTACTCATTTCTACACCCCGATTACCCAACTATGCGCAGAGCGAGCGAGGCTCCAACTCCAACCCAGGACCTTCCGATCCGAAAGCGAGTATCGTATCACAAGACCGCACATAGTAGGCCATATCGACACGTCATAATATGTAGATATAATTTGTATTAGGCCCTATCGACCAACGGAAATTTCATGACGTGAAGGTAAACAAGTAGCAATGACTATGAAAAATGTTTTTTTCTCTTTTTGAGGAAAATTTTTGTCTAAAATCAAAGCCCTATCTCCACTGAGTAAAAATGTTTTTGAATTTTGAAAATCCATTCGTAAATAAACAAGTTATGCAGTTTCAAATGTGTCATTTATTTGGATGACCCGCAAAGAGGAAAATAACGCGAAAATATGGGACGCTTTTTCGGCATTTTTTTTTTCGACCTTTGGTTGTATCTTGCGTAATAAGTGTGAAACTTGAAGAGCAAATTAGGATGGTGTTTTGTAAAATACGGGAAAAGTACTCGTCATATTCATATGAAATTTTACAACCAAAAAGAAGAAATGTTCATGTATTACCTTGTCAGCGACAACACCTCCACGCCCGGTAGTTTTAGAAATATTTTACTCCAAATCCAAAGAGTAAAAATCTATTTTTAACGGTCTTCTGGTAATCGCACGAGTTTTGTCGCTTGACATAATCTAAAATGACCTCTTTTCTAACTGTGTGCCAACTTTCAGTCATATTCAGCAATAAACAGCGTCGTAATTAATTTTTTAAAATAGCATATACGAAACGGCTTCGTCACATATTTTGACGCGAATTCGGGCACTTCGTAAGCGAAAAAGAGGCCCAAAGATTTGTGCGGGATAGTCATTGCTAAAACAAGATTATTATATTATTAAAATATATTATTATATATTTATTATATGTGTCAGTGCATGACCTAATCAGTCGGAAGGTGAAAATTTTGGATCTGCGTTTTTTTTTCATTTTCTGAAAGAATATGCTCCCCCGGCATTTTAACCTTTATTTGAAGTAAATCGGGTGATTTTTCATGACGTTATGGTCAGATGTATGGGAAAAGTATCCAGCAAGTTTTCTCAAATTTCATACTTTTTCAACTTGACTAGCTGTAAAAAAAATATTTAGCAGTGAAATTATGCTTTGATATTTCCCGAAGATGTACAAAAAGGGTTGATTTAATCATTTATGACAAGAACTCATTTTTGAAAAAAAATTGACCATATATGCAGGTCTGACGACCCAACCTAGAGGTCTAGTTTAACAGTGCTGTAATGGACAATACTTTACGTCATTTTTTTTTTTTTTTTGGAGATTTCCATTACTTGGCAATATCTCAGTTCGAAGCTTTTCACCACCCGACTGATTATGTCATTCACTGTAACATATTTATTATTTTTATATGATAATTATATTATCGTACCAGTAAAGTCACGGGTTCGAGCCCCTATCGCCGCCGCAAACTTTTTATTCACTGTTGTCTTCTAGCACTTTCCTACTCACTTCATTTCTTGTTATTAGCAACATAAGTGCCTGCTCCACTCACTTTTCTGAATTAAATATTCACCCCAAATACCGGAGCATACTCAATGTCTCAATCGTTTCTGTTACATGTTTGTGTTGAGAATATTGGCTATTAAGCTTAAATTATGCTAGCCAACTAACTTCGCGGCGTTTGCGTGTGTTGAACCCGTGACCTCAAGAAGTCGGGGAGAGAGGCTCTAGTTAGACTAAGGTTTGAAGCGGCTTTTTTGTTGAGGTCGTGGATAGCTGATACAGTAGAGTCACGATCTCTCCGGCCAGACGGAGTTGCCGTACCAGTAAGGTGGCGAGTTCGAGCCATAATCGCCGCCGCGAAGTTTTTATTCTCTGTTGTCGTCTGGCACTTTCCTACTCACTTCATTTCTTGTTATATTATTATGTTCACGTTCGTCACACGAAAGAAAGAAGACGGCTATGTGGTCTAGTGGTATGACACTCGCTTTCGGATCGGAAGGTCCTGGGTTCGAGCCTCGCGCTCGGCGCATAGTTCAGTCCTTGGAAAAGGCTCTTTACTCACATTTCTCTCACCGTACTCAGGCGTAAAATGAATACCTGACCGTTAACCGCGTTGTCTTTGTCCGAAAAATTGTAATATCGCCTAACAAACAGGTGTTATGTCCCGTCCTACATGTTACGTGTTGCTGTTGACCAGGGACCTTTGTAAAGCGCTTTGAGCGCGTTTAGTGGATATTGCGCTATGTAAAAAAAAAAGTTCAAAAAAAAAAAAGACAAGATTTTATCCTACACGCGCACCGCCCACCTCTCGCTGGATAGCATCGTCGATCGATGCCCGGCGATCTCCAGATACCAGCAACAACAGACTGTAACTAACTGTCGGCCGCTTTCAAATTCAAGTTGTGTTACTCTGATCGGATGAGTGGATGCGTCGAAGAATAGGACAATGGACAGTCAATTGCGACCCTCCGTCTCAAAACGGTATTATGTCGGGATGATTCAGACCCCAAAAAGTGAATTTAGAGATAGAATGATGAGAAATTGGAGCTTAGAAGTTTTTGCAATGCAAGAAATAGTCTTTATACTCCACCATAACGTACAGAAATTAAACCCAAGTTGGATATTTGTGGCTATGAATTCAACTTCCCTTACCGAGTGGATCCCGACATAATACCGCTTTGATACGGTGGGTCACAATTGGATTCAGTAGTCTGATGTCACGCCGCCCGGCAACGGCGGGCATCTTGGTTCTAAACAAAGAAAATCATTACATTTTATTCTTGATTCTGGCTAGAACTTTTCATATGCCTTGTGATCAGAATGTGTAAAAGTCAAAACAAGATCTAATTTATGTGTTTTTTCCCTCTGGATACGCTTTTATGCTCGCCGGAGAAATATTTCATACTGCGTCCGCCATTGTTCCAATAGTTTAGAGCCAGTGTTACTAAGTTACCATGCGTCATTACGAGGGAAGTGACGACATGACCGTTGAAGCGTATTAAGATTCGGTTCACAGCAGACTTGCTCGCTCGCATCATCTCGAACAACCTAAAAGCATACTAGTACTAGTGCGGCTATGTTTTGTGGTCTAATGGTATGACACTAGCTTTCGGATCGGAAGGTCCTGGGTTCGAGCCTTGCTCGGCGCATAGTTGAGTCCTTGGAAAAGGCTCTTTACTCACATTCTCTCATCGTACTCAGGTGTAAAATGAGTAACTGACCGTTAACAGCGTTATCTCTGTCGGAATAAAAAATTGTAAAATATCGCCTGACAGGCGTCATGTCTCGATCTACATGTTACGTGTTGATGTTGGTCGGAGGTCCTCTGAACACGTTTAGTGGATATTGCGCTATAGAATAGCTCAGTTTTGGGTGTGTATTTTTTTCTATACCACTCATATCACTTTAATCACCTTCCATAATTTTAAGATCTAGTGATCATCTCCTATTAACTGTTCCCAAAATAGACTCCGAAATGTTTTCTGGTAGGTCAGTTGGTAGACTACTCGCTTCACACGCAAAGGGACCGAGATCGACCCCGGGTGCAGTGGAAGATTTTTCTGGCCCCTCTGTCCACCCAGCAGTGAATGGGTAGCTGAGTCTGTTGTTAGATTTGGCGGAAAGTACTTCGCGATAGACTAGCAGCCTATCCAAAGGACAGCAAGGAATTGGTATTGTTCGTTTCACGCTATAGAAACCGGGATAAACTCCGGCTCCATGGGACCTATGGCTCTGAGGGACTTAAAAACAATATTATTGTAATCTCCTTTCAGAACTTTAAGATTTAGTGATGAATTTCTATGCGTGGGGGAAGCGTGGCTCAGCGGT
>NC_088374.1:18583628-18591128 GCF_034508935.2 Berghia stephanieae | reverse complement strand
TTATAATAGACCGAATATATATATTTTTTAACGATAACTACTATGTTACTAGTGTGCATCTTGTGTGAGTGTGTCTATGTCAATATTGTATTGTTAACAATGTATAACCAAATGACAAATTGCAACTTTTTTCGGGACAATAAAGATATATTATTATTATTATTATTATTATTATTATTATTATTATTATTATTATTATTATTATTATTATTATTATTATTATTATTATTATTATTATATCCTTTGTTTTATGTGCGGCGGCTATTAGGTATGCGGTCTTGTTGTAAAATTGTAAAATATCGCCTAACAGGCGTCATGTCTCGTCCAACATGATAGGCCTTGCTATTGGCTAGGGACACCTTATAAAGCTACTTTGAGCACATATGTGACCCATCGTCTCAAAACGGTATTATGTCGAAACGAACAAGATGCTTAAATGCCGAATGAAATGTTAAACTGGTCAAAAATATAAATTGTTGGCATTAGCACCCTAAAATACGGTATCCATTCTCCTCAATAAAACATACAAACTCAACACAAGTCTGATATTTCTGGCTATAAATTCAATTTTCAACATCTTAACCAACCCGATTTAATACCGTTTTGAGGCGGAGGGTCACATATTGTGGATATTGCGCAATATAAAAGCCCAAGTAAACAAAGAATAAATTAAATTATCTTAATTTACTATGTTTTGTTTGACATTTTCAACAATAAAATATCTGGCAACCATGCATGGGATAGGCTATGTCCATCAATATAAAACTTCTAGTCTAAAAATAGAGACATGAACGGTGGTATTATTAGGGGAGGGATGAATGGAGATGGGTGGGGGGGGGGGGGGGGGGGGGGGGGGGGGGATAGGGTGAGTCTTGATTGCATCTATTGACTCACTCAATCCTAGAGAATTTTGCTACTTTTCAAAATTGGAAAAAAATTGTATTAAAAATGAGCAGGTATAGGTAGTTTGATCCAACTATCATTAACATGTAAAAACTAAAAACATTAGCTTTGATACTACATACGCCTATAATTTGTCTCAGAAAAATGTAATAAATAGGCATGGGGTAAAAGTAACCTGGGTAAACTACGGATATAATCGGTGTAAGGGTTGAGTGAGTTGAGTAGCCCCAAGCAATGGCTGCTGTCATTCGACATGCCTGCCTATCTAAATCTCGATTAATTAAGACAGAGAAAAAAACCCAACAAAACAAGGCTGTTACAGACCAAATGCGGCTATGTGGTCTAGTGGTATGACACTCGCTTTCGGATCGGAAGGTCCTGGGTTCGAGCCTCGCTCGGCGCATAGTTGAGTCCTTGGAGAAGGCTCTTTACTCACATTCTCTCACCGTACTCAGGTGTAAAATGAGTACCTGGCCGTTAACAGCGTTGTATCTGTCCCAAAAATTTGCAATATCGCCTGACAGGCGTCATGTCTCGTCCTACATGTTATGTGTTGCTGTTGGCCAGGGACCCCTTGTAAAGCGCTTTGATCACGTTTAGTGGATATTGCGCTATATAAAGCTCAAGTTTACTCTTTATTTTATGCACAGCGGCTTTTATGTGATCTTGTGGTATGGCACTCGCTTTGGGATAGGATCGGAAGGTCCTCTTGGGTTCGAGCCTCGTTCAATGCATATGTAGTTGAGTCCCTGGAAAAGGCTCGACTCTTGACTCATATTCTCTCACTGTAGTCCAGGTGTAAAATGATCCAGTAGTACCTGGCCGTTAACAGCGTTTTCTCTATCGGAAACAATGAATTGTAAAATATCGCCTAATAGGCGTCATGTGTCGTCCTTCATGTAAAGTGTCGCTGTTGGCCGGAGATCCCATGTAAAGCGATTTGAGCACGTTTAGTGGATATTGCGCTATATAAAAGCTACTATAAACTGACTATCGTCCAGCAGCTTCTAATGGTGCTCCCACTACCATGTTATGACGATCGACTCACTCAGCAAATTCCTCACCGCACTCGTGCACCGTCACAAACATGCCCGGAAGCTTCGGCACAATACACCGTTCAACTAGATGCTTTGCGGTTTCGAGTTCGTTCCCACATCGGGTACATGTAGGACAGGTGGAAAGTCCCCACTGATGAAGCGATTTTGCCGTTAGGCAGATTTCTCGACCGAAGCCGATTCGTTACCACCCAGTGTCTACTCTTACTGGTGGAAAAGCCTGGCAACTTCTCGCCTAGTTTAGAGGAGTGTATGTACCCGCCCCCTCGAGGGATTGAATTCGTCCATCCCGACTTCGGACTCGTATATATGCATCTCTGTCCGGAGTCAGGGAATCTGCGTACAAGGGTTCATCATCATTGCCTTTTTCACCCTGGGTCAGGGTATAGGCCACAGACAAACAGTTTCCATCCTTCTCTATCCTGAGCCAACTTTTTTATCTCATTCCAGGTCTTACCACTTCTCTGTATATCAGCTTCTTTAATTCTTCTCCATGTTCCTCGTGGCCTTCCCTTGATCTTCTGCCCTGAGGGTTCCAGTCCAATACTTTCTTTGTTATAGTTGAGTCATTCTTTCTAAGCGTGTGTCCAATCCACCTCCATCGTCTTCTTCCTATATCCTCTCCCACTGGTTTCTGCTGTGTTCTTTTCCATACTTCTTCATTTTTTATTCTATCCATCCATTTTATTCTGAGTAGCTTACGCATGCACCTGTTTACAAAAATCTGTACCCTCCTTATACATGCCTGTGATGTTTTCCAAGTTTCACATCCATACAGTAGGACAGACTTCACGTTTGAGTTGAAAAGTCTTAGCTTTAGTTGAAGGGAGATATCTTTAGTTCTCCAAACTCTGTTCAAAGATGTGAATGCAGCCTGTGCCTTTCCTATTTGTGCTTTCACCTCTGCTTCCGTGCCTCCATCCTTGTCAATTATACTTCCGAGATAGCAGAAAGTGTCTATATCTTCGAGTTCCTGATCTTTTACTTTGATCTGCTCCCTTTGACGCGTACCTATCCTCAAGACCTTTGACTTTGCAGGGTGTATTCTTAGACCAATTGATTCCGAGAGGCTGTTTATAATTGTGGTTTTTGCTTGCATCTGGTCCTGGGTGTGGGACAAAAGAGCCAGATCATCTGCAAAATCCAGATCATCCAACTGTGTCCAGGGGGTCCACTGTATCCCATTTCTTCTCCCTTTGGAGGTTTCCTTCATTAGCCAATCAATGGCAAGGATGAACAGGAATGGAGAGAGCAAGCATCCCTGCTTGACACCAGTCTTAATTTCAAAGCTGTCAGTAAGCTGATCTTCATGTACAACCCTGCAACTTGATCCTTCATACATTTCCTTAACGAGGTTTACTATCTTTTCAGGGAGTCCATAATGTGCCAGAATTTTCCACAATGTTGCTCTGTCAATACTGTCGAAAGCCTTCTCGTAATCCAGAAAGTTGACAATAAGAGGAGAGTTCCATTCTATAGACTGTTCCACTATGACTCGCAGAGAGGCAATCTGGTCGGTGGTTGAACGGTTTTTCCGAAAACCTGCCTGTTCGTCCCGCAGTTTAGCATCTGTTGCATTCTTAATTCTCTCTAAAATAATACGGTTGAAAACCTTTCCTGGGATAGAAAGAAGAGTGATGCCTCGATAATTATTACAATTACTGAGGTCCCCTTTCTTTGGAAGCTTGATAAGATGTCCTTCCTTCCAATCCTTTGGGAATATCCCGTCATTCCAGATTCTCTCAAATAGTGGGTGCAGGGCCTCAGCATTTCTTTCCGCATCAACTTTTAGAGCCTCCGGTGGAATCTGGTCTGGTCCAGCAGCTTTCCCCCTTTTCATCTTGTTAATGGCACCCACAATCTCTGCTATCGATGGTGGATCACAGCTAATTGGTAGCTCATTCCTTGCAGGCAAAATTTCTGGCTGGTTGTCTGGTGGTGGTCTGTTCAGAAGGCAGTTGAAATGTTCCCTCCATCGTTCAGATTGAGCCTCTTTTCCAAAAATAGTTTTCCCATCTTTGTCTTTGACTGGTACTCTGGTTTCCCATATTTTCCAGCAAGTGTCTTGGTAGTTTGATAAAGGATCCTCATGTGTCCTCCAGTCGCTGCTGCTTCTGCTTTCTCTGCAAGTCTGTTCATGAATGCTTCCTTGTCTTTCTTCACAGATCTTTTGACTTCCTTAGCTATGGCTCGATACTGCTCTTGTGCATCCAGTCTTGAAGCCCTTGTTCGGCTTGCATTCACTTGTTCCTTCCTTGTTCTCCTCTTTTCAATAAGGTCCAAGGTGGTTGGACTTATCCATTCTTTATGTTCCGATTTCTTTAACCCCAATACCTCGTGGCAAGCTGTTATGTAGACTTCCTTGATCTTTGCCCAATGTGACTCTACATCTATGTCCTCCTCGAGCTCAGTAAGAGGTTGGAATCTATTACTCAATTGTAGTTTGAATTCCTCATTCTTTTCCCCATCAAGTGCATTCACCTCGAATTTTCTTCTTGTATGTGATCTGGCCCCGTGTTTTCTGAGTCGGAGCTTAAGCTTTGCCAATAGCAGGTGGTGGTCTGATCCAACATCTGCCCCTCTCCGTACTGTCACATCTTCCAATGAACGTCTGAATCTACGAGAGATACAAAAATGATCAATCTGATTCTCTGTCACACCATCTGGTGAGACCCAAGTTGCTTTGTGGATCCTCTTATGGGGGAACACTGATCCTCCAATCACCAAACTGTTAAATGCACAGAAATTTGCAAATCTCTCACCATTATCATTCATTTCTCCCATGCCATGACGTCCCATGATACCTTCATAGCCTACGTTATCCTGTCCCACTTTTGCATTAGCATCTCCCATCAATATGTTGATGTCTTTCCTTGGCAACTTGTCAATGACTTGTTGTAGCAGACCATAAAATGTATCTTTGTCCTCATCTGTTGCATCATTTGTTGGGGCATAGATCTGTACAATGTTCATGCTGATCTTCTTACTCCGTGTTGTAAAGGACGCCATGATGATCCTTTCTCCGCATTGTTCCCATCCTCTCAGTGACTTCTGGGCAAACTTGCTTAGAATTATTCCTACTCCCTGTGTATGAATCCCGTCCCCTCTCCCTGAATATAAAATCTTCTCCCCAGACTTGAGGTGTTTCTGTCCGGATTGTATCCAGTGGGTTTCGCTTACTCCAAGTATATGCAGCCTGTATCTTCTCATCTCAGTCACAACTTGAGAGCTTTTTCCTGCTTCATACATGGTGCGAACGTTCCACGACGCAATTCGAAGCTGCTTGTTTGGCGAAGACGTCATCGGGTCAGCAGAGTCCTTTCGGCTTTGTCTGTTGTCCTTCATAAATTCTGTAATTCCAGAAACTCTTCGGTCGCCCAAGCTAAAAAAAGGATTTGGTTTGTCTGTCTGTGTTTCAGTAACGGTTTGAGTTTAACGGAAAGGGGTGTTAACCCTTTGCCAACCCCCAACCTGGAGGACCAGGTGACTCAAAGATGGGAGAATCACACACCATTAGTCGCCTTTTACGACACGCTGGCTTGGCGTTGGGCTATTCTTGACCCTCTCAGTTGAGGGACCCCGGACACCACACGGGGGCGTACAAGGGTTGCCGGGACTTATTTCGGCTCGAAACGGGGACGGAAGTGAATAAGGCAGTCCTTCAGAACCATTAAGAGTCCGTGGAGCCGGAGTTTATCCCGTTGTCTTTAAATGGACAATTACAATTGCTTGCTATCCTTTGGATAGGACGCTACTCCAACGCAAAAGTAATTTCCACCAGATGCAACAGACCTAGCTACTCAATCCCTTTTTGATGGACATGGGGTGGGGCGGGGGCGGTGCGGGGGTAAGGGTGGGGGTTGGAATATAATCTTGATCTATTCATCCGGGATTAAGCTCTGTTCCTTTGTGTGTGAATCTAGTGCTCTACTAACTGAGCTATCGGGACCCCTTAATTAAGCTTTATATAGCGCAATATCCACTAAATGTGCTCAAAGCGCTTTACAAGGGGTCCCTGATCAACAGCAACATTTAACATGTAGGACGGGACATGACGCCTGTTAGGCGATATTGCAATTTTTCGGACAAAGACAACGCTCATTTTACACCTGAGTACGGTGAGAGAATGTGAGTAAAGAGCCTTTTCCAAGGACTCAACTATGCGCCGAGCGCGAGGCTCGAACCCAGGACCTTCCGATCCGAAAGCGAGTGTCATAGCACTACACCAAATAGCCGCACTCTATTTTGAAACATGCTGGTGTATTGAAGTGAAATCGAATTCACGCCGCTTTCACAACGTTTATAAATCGAGTCAATGACAGAAAACATACAAAAAATCTAATTTAAATCTTGGAGAAAAATTGAGAAAAAAAAACATTTCAAATGATTGGTTGGTACGTACCGACGTGCACTTATTTACAGGTCTGATAGCCCAATTCCTTATGGGCTCATTGTTGTAATGGAAAATTTTTTTTAAATGACGTAAAATATTGTTCTTTACAATAATGGTAAACTAGGCCAATAAGTGGGTTCGCATGTCAGACCTGTATATATGTACACGTCGGTACGAAAAATATTGTTCATTACAACAATGATAAACCAGGCCCATAAGTGGGTTCGGAAGTCAGACCTGTATATAGGTATGTACACGTCGGTACGCAAAATATTGTTCATTACAACAATGGTAAACTTGGCCCAGAAGTGGGTTTGGATGTCAGACCTGTATATATGTACAGGTCGGTACGAACGGAGTGAAATCTCCCCACTTCAAAGGAAAAATGAATTGGAAAAAAGCAAATCACGTTTTCAGACGATTCCATTAAAGTTAATTTGTTAAAAGCCTTTGGGCTAAATTCTAAAAATAATGTCGGATATCAATAATAAATACGAGGATGGTGATGAGGAGGAGGATGATGAGGATGAATAGGAGGAGGAGGAGGAGGAGGAGGAGGAGGAGGAGGAGGAGGAGGAGGAGGATTATCATGATGATAATAATGATGAAAATACTAATGATGATGATGATGATGATGATGATGATGATGATGATGATGATGATGATGATGATGATGATGATGATGATAATAATAATACAATATTAATAATAATCAAAATAACAATTATAATATATCATCATCATCATCATCATCATCATCATCATCATCATCATCATCATCATCATCATCATCATCGTCATCATCATCATCGTCGTCGTGGACATTATCGTCATCACTATCATCATCAACGTTGTCGTCATCTTCGACAACAGCAGTATCATCATCTTTATCTTTTTCTTATTTATTTATTTTGAACTTTAGTATCATTCCTTCCCTATCGTTAAATACCCCAGTTCACCATAACACGGCCAGTGCGCTTCATCGGTGGGGTCTTTCTGACTGTCCAACATGTACCCGCCGCTGTGGGCAAGAACCTGAGATGGCAGAGCATCTAGTCGAACGGTGTGTTGTGACGATGCTACCGGGCGATATCGCGACGGTGCACGAGTGCGGATCGGACTTTGCTGATTGGGTCGATCGTCATAACA
>NC_088374.1:18576128-18578628 GCF_034508935.2 Berghia stephanieae | reverse complement strand
TTGCTACTCTTTGGATGGGACGATTATTAAAGCGGGTAAGCGCCTAGATTAGAACCTAATGAAATTGAGGTTTGGCGCTATAAAAATGCCACTTAGCATACTTCTTCTTCTTCTTCTTCTTCTTCTTCTTCTTCTTCTTCTTCTTCTTCTTCTTCTTCTTCTTCCAGCAACAGGGGCCATCGCGGTTCTAAACAAAGAAAACCGGTACTTTTTATTCTTCATGCTGTCTAGGATCAGATTTATTTGTAATGTTTTTCTCCTCTGGATACACTGTTATGCTCGTCGGAGAAATATTTCTTAAGGGTGTCCGCCATTGTTCCGATAATTTAGAGCCAGTTACTAAGTTACAATGCGTCATTAGGCTTTTAACGAAATCGGGTCGAACGAGACGCCGAACGCCGAACCCGAACGTATATAGCCTTCTCACGTGACCATGAACGAGAGCTGGATAGTGAAGACTCTCAAGCGGTATGCAGCATCGGATCTAAGGTCACGTGATAGAGGATAGCTTGGGTTGCTGTTGGCTTGTGTTAGGGGAGGGGCAAGGTCAGTGTCATTCAATAGTATATAATTGTGCACGTGGCGCTCTATACAGAGAGAAAATTATAAATTGATTACGGGCGAAGGTGGGGGGGGGGGGGGGGGGGTTGCCCCACAAACGATCGAGGTGTTGGACTTCGGGTAGACCATGATACGAAATCAAAGAGAAAAGGCCGCTGGTACTTTAATGGTGGAAATGGTTGGGGGTGGGGGGGGGGGGGGGTTAGTGACAATCAGCATGGGATGTATATATTAACATTAATAATATAGGCAATAGATGACCAGGGATGTGTATTGTTTGTGTATTGTTTGTATATGTTTGTGTGTGTGTGCGCGCGCGCATGTGTGTGAAAGAGATTACACAAAAATACCTTTCTCGGGAGCTTCCAAATGATTACGTATACGATAAATTTGAAAACCACATTGTTGAATCAGCTTGCAAAAAGGATAACATTTATCTTTGTTTCACAAAAATAGGTTTAGAAATAAAAAATTTTTTCTAGTAGATTGATTTTGAAAAAAATATTGCTCAATTTTTTAAATTTAATGATAGTTTCTTTATTTTCCAGTCGGTTTTCTTGATTTATATCTCATTTTTCAATTCTCAATGCGACGAGCACACTGATGTATCTCGTGTGATTCAAAAGCGTTGTTTGTTTTTTTAATATATATATATATATATATATATATATATATATATATTATATATATATATATATATATATACTGAGAGTCCTCACTAATTAATTCCTGAGCGTTGATATGGTGACGCAGTTATTACATACAAGACCTTGCAGTCGAGTCGGCAGGGTTACACAATCACTATTTACCATCGGTCAGCGGTACTCTTTGATGTATACAACACTCACCGCCTTTACGCAAAGCCGCCTGCCCATAAATCAAGAAATGGTCTCCTAACTGTTCACAAGCGAACTGTCAAACGAGCAATCGATGATTGGATAAGAATCTCAAGATCTCATATAATAAGGTAAGTTTTGGAGAGGTGATATCCCCCACCCGTCATCGGACAGAACTTTCATTGCGTTATATCATATAAGCTCCGCCTCCACTTTCTATTCCGGAGTGACGAGATTAGACGAGAGGACGCGAGAAAAAACTGATCACGTGATCGGTTAGTCGTTCGTTCGGTGTCCGTTCGGTGAGCAACTATAACTCTGTATTATGAGGGGAGTGACGACATGACTGTTGAAGCGTATTGGAAGGTATATGATTTAGCCATAAGATTACATGAGGTGTGGGCGGGGGGGGGGGGGGGGGGTGGTGAGGTTCCCGATAGCTCAGTTGGTAGAGCACTCGCTTAGTGACCGAGATTGGTCCCGGATGAAGTCGAGATTTTTTTCAACCCCCCCCCCCCTCTAACAAACCCTGTCCGTCAGTACTTAGTGGGTAGCTGGGTGTGATAGATCTGGCGGAAAGTACTTTGCAGTAGACTAACGTCCTCTCAAAAAGGTATCAGTCAATGTGTACATATTTGCAGGTTTGATAACCGAACTCAATCAATGGGCCTGTTTTCACGTTGTTGTAATAGAAAATAAATTGCGTAGGGTTGAGAGTAGGGTACATATTTTCATTTCAACAATGGGCCTGTGACAAGTTGGGATATCAGACCTGTAAATATGTAGTCTTGTGGTATGACACTCCCTTTCGAATTGGAAGGTCCTGGGTTCGAGGCTCGCTCGGCGCATAGTTGAGTCCTTCGAGAAGGCTCTTTATTCACATTCTCTCACCGTATTCAGGTGTTAACAGCGTTGTCTCTGTTCGAAAAATATTGTAAAATCGCATAACAGGCGTCATCATGTCCCGTCCTAAATGTTAAATGCTGCTGTTGGCCAGGGACCACTTATAAAGCGCTTTGAGCAAGCTTAGTGGATATTGCGCTATATAAAAGCCCATTTTAAAAACTCATTTAAAATCTAAGTATACGTTAATGTGAGTCAAT
>NC_088374.1:18568628-18571128 GCF_034508935.2 Berghia stephanieae | reverse complement strand
TGACATGCGCGTTTATGAATAATGCTCACTAAACTGTATTGACCATTCTATAAAACATAGTTTTGTGTTGGTCCTTAACATTTCCGGATGGCAATGTTGTGAGCTTCTTAGCCAAGCGCACACTATCTATAGATAGTTCAAAGATGACGTCACTCAGGCCTTTGTTATTGTTTTTGCCATCCGCGTTTGTGAGTTGTTCTCACTAAACTGTATTAACCAGACTATAAAAGTTCATGGTTACACAGAGTTTGTGTGTTGGTCCGTTATACTTCCGGATGGCAATGTTGTGAGCTTCTTAGCCAAACGCACACTATCTATAGATAGTAGTATGCGCTTGGCTAAGAAGCTCATAACATTGCCATCCGGAAGTATAACGGATCAACACACAAAACTGTGTGTTTTCATGAACGTTTATAGTCAGGTTAATACAGTTCAGTGAGCATTACTCAAAAACGCGGATGGCAAAAAACAATAACAAGACCTGCGTGACGTCATCTTCGAACTATCTATAAAACATAGTTTTGTGTTGGTCCTTAATATTTCCGGATGGCAATGTTATGAGCTTCTTAGCCAAACGCCCACTATCTATAGATAGTTTGCGCTTGGCTTAGAAGCTCACAACAATATTATCCGGAAGTATAACGAACCAACACACGAAACATTGTGTAACCTTGAACGTTTATAGTCTGGTTAATACAGTTAAGTGAGAATTACTCATAAACGCGGATGGCAAAAAACAATAACAAAGACCTGCGTGACGTCATCTTCGAACTATCTATAAAACATAGTTTTGTGTTGGTCCTTAATATTTCCGGATGGCAATGTTGTGAGCTTCTTAGCCAAGCGCACACTATCTATAGATAGTAGTATCCGCTTGGCTATGAAGCTCACAACATTGCCATTCGGAAGTATAACGGACGGACCAACACACGAAACTTTGTGTAACCTTGAACGTTTATAGTCTGGTTAATACAGTTAAGTGAGAATTACTCATAAACGCGGATGGCAAAATACAATAACAAAGACAGGCGTGACGTCAACATCACACTATCTATAAATAGTATGAAGGTGACGTCATTCAGGCCTTTTATTACTGCTTTTTTGTCATCCGCCTTTATGAATAATTCTCACTAAACTGTATTAATCAGACTATGAACGTTTAAGGTTGCACATAGTTTTGTGAGTTGGTCAGTTATACTTCCGGATGGCAATGTTGTGAGCTTCTTAGCCAATCTCTACAGGGAAGACAAGTCGTGACATCTAAGCCCTCCACTCCTTTGGTTCCTAAATCCTTTGGAAGTGTGTATGTATGTAACCAGTGACTACTAATAATGATTAGGTTATATCAATGTGGCAGCAGCTTCTAATGGTGCTTACACTACTACTATGTTATGACGATCGACCCAATCAGCAAAGCCCGTACCGACCGCACTCGTGCACCGTCGCGAACCCACCTGGAAGCTTCGTCACAACACACCGTTTAACTAGATGCTCTGCGGTTTCGGGTTCCATCCCACATCCGGTACATGTTGGACAGGTGGAAAGGTGGGAACATTGTTTTAGTAGCAAGAAGTCTAGGCAGAGAGAGAGAGAGAGAGAGAGAGAGAGAGAGAGAGAGAGAGAGAGAGAGAGAGAGAGAGAGATAGACAGATAGAACGAATGAAGACAGAAAGAGAGGAAGGAGAGAGAGATAGAGTGAGTGAGGAGGATTTACAAGACGAAAAAAGAGGGAAGATGGACGGTCTTTATTGACAGCCAGCATATAGATAGATCGAAGTTGACGTCACTCCGGCCTATGTTATTGCTTTTTGCCATCCAGGTTTATGAGTAATTCTCACTAAACTGTATTAACTGGACAATAAACGTTCAAGGTTACACATAGTTTTGTGTGTTGGTCCGTTTTACTTCCAGATGGCATGTTCTGAGCTTCTTAGCCAAGAGCACAGTATCTATAATTAGACTGAAACATGAAATACCATCACTCTGAAACCAGAAGATCATAGTTTACACAAGATATGTATTCAGTCCTCCAAAAGAGTGGATATGTGGTCTAGTGGTATGACACTCGCTTTCGGATCGGAAGGTCCTGGGTTCGAGCCTCGCGCTCGGCGCATAGTTGAGTCCTTAGAAAAGGCTCTTTACTCACATTCTTTCACCGTACTCAGGTGTAAAATGAGTACCTGGCCGTTAACAACGTTGTCTTTTTCCGAAAAATTGTAATATCGCCTCACAGGCGTCGTGTCCTGTCCTACATGTTAAATGTTGCTGTTGACCGGGGACCCCTTGTAAAGCGCTTTGAGCACGTTTAGTGGATATTGCGTTATATAAAAATAAAGCTAAAAAAGAGTAGCTTTACACTTCCAATGAAATTGGAACCAGTTTTTTGACATCACAATTTTGTTTTCTATTGATCGATCTTAATGAACTTAACCCTCTCCTTACCACCTATTGGAAAATCGTCACATTATTTTTACAATGCAACAGTCACTTTTCTTGACAT
>NC_088374.1:18558628-18563628 GCF_034508935.2 Berghia stephanieae | reverse complement strand
ATGTGAAATGATGTACTGTGATATGATGTGAAATGATGTAATATGATATGATGTGATATAATGTGATATGATATGATGTATTGTGATGTGATGTGATATAATGTGATGTGATGTTTTGCAGTGTGGTGTGATGTTATGTGATGTGATATTATGATCTAATAAATATAAACAGTAAAATTCTCTTTATTCATCCCAAAGGGGAAGTTTGTCTCTAGGGTCTATTCCAAGGGAAGACTGGAATAATCCAGGCGTCAGCCGCTCTGCAGCGCCGCAAATTGAGCTAGGGCGAGGTGACTTGTGTTGTGATATGTTGTGATATTATATGGTATGTTAGGATATTATATGGTTTGATATGGTAAGATATGATATGATATAATATGACATGATTTAATGTATATTCTTATGTAATATAAATTTAATGAATTGTAATGTAACAATTAATTTATACAGTACGCACAATCAACAAAGTCTTCTAAGGCGTAACACGTACAGTAGTATTTTCATTATTGTTATCATAGTTTATAATACTTTATCATTATCATCAATTTTTGTTTTCCACTTTTGTTTGTTGCTTTTTTTTTGTCTTTTAGAAAATAAACTTATTATAATAATTAATCTAAAATAAACAAGTTCTATCTTGAATTATTAAAGATAAAAAATAAAAAATAAAATTCCCTTTATTCATCCCCAAGGGGAAATTTGTCTTTTGGGTCTATTCCAAGGGAAGACTGGCTGGAATAACCCAGGCGTCAGCCGCAGAGCAGCGCCGCAAAGTGAGCTAGGGCGAGGTGACTTGCTCAAGGTCACACACCGCAGCGGCGGGTGATTGAGCTCGGTACCTTTTGGGTAAGAAGCAAAGACCGTACCACTGAGCCACGCTATTTATTTATAATCTGTTATTGATTCCACAACAGCAACACAAAACGCAAGTATTACGACTACGCACTTAAAAGTCTGTCTGAGTAGGGAACACTTGTGCTTGAGCTTTATATAGAGCAATATCCACTAAAAGTGCTCAAAGCGCTTTACAAGGGGTCGCTGACAAACAACAATATTTAACATTTAGGACTGGAAATGACGCCTTGGAAAAAGGCTCTTTACTCACAATCTCTCACCGTACTCAGTTGTACAATGAGTACCTGGCCCTTAACAGCGATGTCTCTGTCCAGAAAAAGTTGTTAATTATATCGCCTAACAGGCGTGATGTCCCGTCCTACAGGTTACGTGTAGCTGTTTACCAGGAACCCTTGTGTAGCTGTTTACCAGGAACCCTTGTGTAGCTGTTTACCAGGAACCCTTGTGTAGCTAGGCTGTTTACCAGGAACCCTTGTGTAGCTGTTTACCAGGAACCCTTGTGTAGCTGTTTACCAGGAACCCTTGTGTAGCTGTTTACCAGGAACCCTTGTGTAGCTGTTTACCAGGGACCCTTGTGTAGCTGTTTACCAGGAACCCTTGTGTAGCTGTTTACCAGGAACCCTTGTGTAGCTGTTTACCAGGAACCCTTGTGTAGCTGTTTACCAGGGACTCTTGTGTAGCTGTTTACCTGGGACTCTTGTGTAGCTGTTTACCAGGGACCCTTGTGTAGCTGTTTACCAGGGACTCTTGTGTGGCTGTTTACCAGGGACCTTTGTGTAGCTGTTTACCAGGAACCCTTGTGTAGCTGTTTACCAGGGACCATTGTGTAGCTGTTAACCAGGGACCCTTGTGTAGCTGTTTACCAGGAACCCTTGAGAAGCTGTTTCCCAGGGACCCTTGTGTAGCTGTTTACCAGGGACCCTTGTGTATCTGTTTACCAGGGACCCTTGTACAGCGCTTTAAGCACGTTTAGTATATATTGCGCAATATAAAATAGCTCATATTTTGGGGGTTATTTTTAAAGGACAGTCTTACCACTTAACTGTTGGAAGAAGTGGGCATTTCGTTGTTCAATTGTAACAGCAGTCACTTGGTGTATTCCCTGTGGACATTGATTTGGGGTGAGGAGTAAAAAGTGAAAATGGATTTGGGTTGAGGGGTAAAAGTGAAAATTGATTTGGAGAGAGGGGTAAAAGTGAAAATGGATTTGGGGTGAGGGGTAAAAGTAAAAATGGATTTGGGGTGAGGGGTAAAAGTAAAAATGGATTTGGGGTGAGGGGTAAAAGTAAAAATGGATTTGGGGTGAGGGGTCAAAGTGAAAATGGATTTGGGGTGAGGGGTAAAAGTGAAAATGAATTTGGGGTGAGGGGTAAAAGTGAAAATGGATTTGGGGTGAGGGGTCAAAGTGAAAATGGATTTGGGATGAGGGGTCAAAGTGAAAATGGATTTGGGGTGAGGGGTCAAAGTGAAAATGGATTTGGGGTGAAGGGTCAAAGTGAAAATCGATTTAGGGTGAGGTGTCAAAGTGAAAATGGATTTGGAATAATCTTATCTATTAAGTTTAACCCGTAATTAATGTAATTAACAATAATTGGGGAAAAATATAATAATAATAATAATAATAATAATAATAATAATAATAATAATATAATAATAATAATAATAATAATAATAATAATAATAATAATAATAATAATAATAATCATTATGATAATAATAATAATGATCATAATATAATAATAATAATATAATAATAATAATAATAATAATAATAATAATAATAATAATAATAATAATAATAATAATAATAATAATAATAATAATAATAATGATAATAATAACGATAATAATAATAATAATAATAATAATAATAATGATAATAATAATAATATAATAATAATAATAATAATAATAATAATAATAATAATAATAATAATAATAATAATAATAATAATAATAATAATAATAATATAATAATGATGATGATGATGATGATGATGATGATGATGATGATGATGATGATGATGATGATGATGATAATAATAATAATAATAATAATGATGATGATGGATGATGATGATGATGATGATGATGATGATGATGATGATGATGATGATAATAATAATAATAATAATTATAATGATAATAATAATGATAATAATAATGATGTTAATAATAATAGTAATAATAATAATAATAATAATAATAATAATAATAATAATAATAATAATAATAATAATAATAATAATATATTAATAATAATAATATTAATAATACTAATAATAATAATAATAATAATAATAATAATAATAATAATAATAATAATAATAATAATAATAATAATAATAATAATAATAATAATAATAATAATAATAATAATATAATGATGATGTTATAATAATAATAATAATAATAATAATAATAATAATAATAATAATAATAATAATAATAATAATAATAATAATAATAATAATAATAATAATAATAACAATAATAATAATAATAATAATAATAATAATAATAATAATAATAATAATAATAATAATAATAATAATAATAATAATAATAATAATAATAATAATAATAATAATAATAATAATAATAATAATAAATATAATGATTATAATGATGTATGACACTCGCTTTCATACCAGAAGGTCTTGTGTTCGAACCCTGTTGTGGCGCATAGTTACCTCCTTGAAAAATATATTTTTCTCACATTCTCTCACCGTACTCCGATCCTTTTCATCATTTTCCCAAAATGGCAGGCTTATCCAGCAGAAAAAAGTTTTTTTAAAAACTCAAACAGGCTCTGTACATAGCAACTTCATGTCCTTATTAATTAAGCAAAGATCATTCTTCAAAGTTTGTGATGTGAAAAATAAATCTGAATTTTTAAAAATGTAAAAAGGGAATGAGATTAGCGGAAGAGTAGTGTCCCTTGATTGGACGTCACCCATAGTCTGTGACGTCACCGGCGGAAAAGTTATTAGAGAAAGAACGTCATGTTGGTTGTGCGCATGCGTCTCTCGTCCTCGCGTGTAACAAATGTGACGAGTTTTCTGCAGGTGGTAAGGTGAGTGTTAACTGCCTTCTCTCTGTCCGGAATAAATATGCAATATCGCTTAACAAGGCGTCTTGTCTTGTCCTACATGTAAAGTGCTTCTGTTGGCTTGGGGACATCTTGTAATGCTTTTTGAGCACGTTTAGTTGATATTGCGTGATATACTCGTAAAAGCTCATATTTTTAAAATCTTTTAAATATTTTATATCAACATTTTAAAATTTTATATAAATTTTATATAAATAGTCTTAAATCAATTTTACCTCATTGGTATGAAAGTTCACAGCAAACTGTTTCGCTTCCACCGCTGACCGCATCAGTCTATAAATCTCAGAGTTGCTGGGTCCCTCTTTGACGTGGCGTAAAGAACCGATCGAGTTGCTTATTCCAAAAAGATCAAAGCTGACGTGAACACTTTGAAAATCATGTTTTTTTAACTGAGGGAAAAAAGGAAGTGTCAAAGATATACTAAGCTGTTAGAAGCTGTGGACAGTAAAAGGGTAATAAACATTAAGGAATATAACAACTTTAAAAAATGAACAAAATACCAAACATGGAACGTTTCGGGCTCTAAACCCTTCTTTAAAAAACAAAACAAAGCACCCCCCCCCCCAAATTAAAAATTAACAAAAAATTCAGCTTTTATAGATAGTATGCGCTTGGCTAAGAAGCTCACAACAATTGCCACTCGGAAGTATAACTGACCAACACACAAAACTATGTGTGAAACTTGTACGTTTATTGTCTGGTTAATACAGTTTAGTGAGAATTACTCATAAACGCGGATGGCAAAAAAGAAATAACAAAAACCTGAGTGACGTCAACTTTATACTGGCTATACAGTGCAAGTTTCACTAAACATGCTCAAAGCGCTTTACAAAGTATCTGACCAACAGCAACACGTAACTTAAAGAAAGAGACGTGGCGATATTACAACTTTTTATCCCCGACCTAGACAACGCTGTTAATGGACAGATAATAATTTTACACCTGAGTACGGTGAGAGAATGTGAGTTAAAATCCTTTTCCAATGACTCAAGTACACGTCGAGTGAGACTCGAACCCAAGACCGTTCCGATCC
>NC_088374.1:18551128-18553628 GCF_034508935.2 Berghia stephanieae | reverse complement strand
CTAGCTTGTTCGGTAACAAACTAAATATAACACAGAGATGACCAAAAAACTGTTTTATACTAGCTTGTTTGGTAACAAACTAAATATAACACAGAGATGACCAAAAACTGTGTTATACTAGCTTGTTTGGTAACAAACTAAATATAACACAGAGAATGCCAAAACTGTGTTATACTAGCTTGTTCGGTAACAAACTAAATATAACATAGAGAATGCCAAAACTGTTTTATACTAGCTTGTTCGGTAACAAACTAAATATAACACAGAGAAGTCCAAAACTGTTTTATACTAGCTTGTTCAGTAACAAACTAAATATAACACAGAGAAGTCCAAAACTGTGTTATACTAGCTTGTTCGGTAACAAACTAAATATAACACAGAGAAGGCCAAAACTGTTTTATACTAGCTTGTTCGGTAACAAACTAAATATAACACAGAGAAGTCCAAAACTGTTTTATACTAGCTTGTTCAGTAACAAACTAAATATAACACAGAGAATGCCAACACTGTGTTATACTAGCTTGTTCGGTAACAAACTAAATATAACACAGAGAAGTCCAAAACTGTTTTATACTAGCTTGTTCGGTAACAAACTAAATATAACACAGAGAGGAACAAAAACTGTTTTATACTAGCTTGTTCGGTAATAAACTAAATATAACACAGAGAAGTCCAAAACTGTTTTATACTAGCTTGTTCGGTAACAAACTAAATATAACACAGAGAATGCCAACACTGTGTTATACAAGCTTCTTTGGTAACAAACTAAATATAACACAGAGAAGACCAAAACTGTTTTATACTAGCTTGTTCGGTAACAAACTAAATATAACACAGAGAAGACGAAAAATTGTGTTATCAAAATATTAAATGCTGGTCGGTTTGGCAATAAAAAAATGAGCATTTATATTGAGCAATACCCACTGAACGTGCTCAAAGCGCTTTACAAGGGGTCCCTGGCCAACAGCGACACATAACACTTGGGACGAGACATGACGCCTGATAGGCGATATTACAGTTTTTTGGGGGACATAGACAACGCTGTTAACTGCCAGGTACTCATTTTACACTTGAGTACGGTGAGAGAATGTGAGTAAAGAGCCTTCTCCAAGGACTCAACTATGCGCCGAGCGAGGCTGGAACCCAGGACCTTCCGATCCGAAAGCGAGTGTCATACCACTAGCCCATACAGCCGAGCTCACTTTGCGACGCTTTACTGCAGATGACGCCTGGGTTATTCCAGTCTTCCCTTGGAATAGACCCTAAAGACAAATTTCCTAATGGGGATGAATAAAGGGAATATTCTTTTCTTTTCATTTTTTAATTTACTACTACTACTACTACTACTACTACTACTACTACTACTACTACTACTACTACTACTACTACTACTACTACTACTACTACTACTACTACTACTACTATACTACTACTACTACTACTACTACTACTCTTCTCTACTACTACTACTACTACTACTACTACTACTACTACTACTACTACTACTACTACTACTACTACTACTACTACTACTACTACTACTACTTCTACTCTTACTACTACTACTCCCCCCACCCTTCCTCCTCCTCCTCCTCCTCCTCCTCCTCCTCCTCCTTAAATAACATAAACAATAAATATCGATTTTTATCTTTTTTTTTCATTTGTTTTTTGTTTAATAAATGTTTTGAACCCGAGACGGTTCTGTGTTTGGCATTTTATTCTATCTTGAAGTTCTTAGATTTACTTTTGTGCGGCTATGTGGTCTAGTGGTATGACATTCGATTTCGGATCGGAAGGTCCTGGGTTCGATCCTAGCTCGCTTGGCGCATAGTTGAGTCCTTAGAAAATGCTCTTTACTCACATTCTCTCACCGTTCTCAGGTGTAAAATGAGTACCTGAGCGTTATCAGCGTTATGTCTGTCCAAAAAAAATGTAATATCGCCTAACTGGAGTCATTTCTCGTTCTTCTTGTTACGTGTTGCTGTTGGGCTGGGACGCTTTGTAAAGCGTTTTGAGCACTCTTAGTGGATAATGCACTGTATAGAAGCTCATTTTTTTGGGATTATTTTTTACATTTCACAGCTTCTAATTTCTACAGCTTCTTGCAGCTCTGTATCACTTTGACAGAAAGGCAGTTTAAGACAACACGGTCTCTTCACATGTCTCTTTGTCGGCTTTAAGTGAATCAATAAGGATAAAAATACTTGACATCAAGTCCTCTAATAGTTTGTGACCCTCCGTCTCAAAACGGTATTATGTCGGGATGCTTCAGACCCCAAAAAGTGAATTTAGAGATAGAATGATGATAAATTGGAGCTTAGAAGTTTTTTCAATGCAAGAAATGTGACCCCTCGTATCAAAACGGTATTAAGCCGGGATGATTAAGATGCTGAAAATGAAAATTATAGCCATAAACATCATGCTTAAGTTGAGTTAGTTTGCTTTATAGAGGAGAAGGAATATCATATTTTACTGTGCTAAATACCAACGTTTCCTAATT
>NC_088374.1:18536128-18538628 GCF_034508935.2 Berghia stephanieae | reverse complement strand
TTTTGAGGAAATGTTTTGTCTAATATCAAAGCCCTCTCTCCACTGAGTGAAAATGTTTTTGAATTTTGAAAATAAATAAACAAGTTATGCAGTTTCAAAGGTGTCATTTATTTGGATGACCCGCAAAGAGGAAAAAAACGCGAAAATATGGGACGCTTTTCGGAATTTTTTTTCGACCTTTGGTGTATCTTGCGTAATAAGTGGATTAAAAGATTGAAACTTAAAGAGCAAATGGATGGTGTTTTGTAAAATACGGGAAATGTACTCGTCATATTCATATGAAATTTTACAACCAAAAAGAAGAAATGTTCATGTACTACCTCCACGCCCGGTAGTTTTAGAAATATTTTACTCCAAAGAGTAAAAATCTATTTTTAAGGGTCTTCTGGTAATCGCACGAGTTTTGTTGCTTGACATAATCTAAAATGACCTTCTTTCTAACTGTGTGCCAACTTTCAGTCATTTTCATCGATAAACAGCGTCGTAATTAATTTTTTAAAATAGCAAATACGAAACGGCTTCGTCCCATATTTTGACGCGAATTCGGGCACTTCGTGAGCGAAAAAGAGGCCCAAAGATTTGTGCGGGATAGTCATTGCTACAGAATGTATAAAAGTCAAAACACGATCAGATTGATAATGTTTTTCTCCTCTGGATACACTGTTATTCACGTCGGAGAAGTATTTCATAAAGGCGGAGGTAATGGCGTCCGCCATTGTTCCAATAGTTTAGAACCAGTTGCTACGCGTCATTACGAGGGAAGTGACGTCGCGACTGTTGAACCCTATTCTACGTATAGTTTCTCTATGAGAAATAATGGAGCAAGAAACCCCCCCCCCTCCCAAAAGAAAAAAAACCCCAAAAAAGAACAACAACAAAAAAAAACAAAACAAAAGCAAAATTAAAACCAACAGTTATCCTACTTAACATTTTGGGGGATTTTTGTATTTTTCATTCTGGGCGGCTATGTCATCTTGTGGTGAGGCTTTCGGATCGGAAGGTCCTGGGTACGAACCCCGCTGAGCGCATAGTTGATTCCTTGGAATATACTTGTTACTCACATTCTCTCACCGTACTCAAGAGTAAAATGAGTAGCTAGCCGTCAACAGCGTTGTCTCTGTCGGAAAAGTTGTAATATCGCCTAACAGGCGCCATGTCTCGTTCTACATGTCACGTTTTGCTGTTGATCTAGGATTCTTTGTAAAGCGCTTTGAGCACATTAATCGATAATTCGCAAAATAAAAGGCCTAGTTTTTAAAATATTATTTTTCTTGTCTCTATGGAACTGAATCAAACGACAATTCATCAATCATTACAATTTATCCATGTAATGATTTTTAGGGGGTCCCGCAAGCTGGTAGAGCACTCACTTCACACGCAAAGGAACCGAGATCAATCGAATTTTTTTCTGACAACCCCCCAACCCTGTCCAAACAGTACTTCATGTGTAGCTGAGTTTGTTAGATTAGTTTGAAGGTTCTTTACAATAGACTATCGTCTTATCTAAAGATAGCAAGAAATTGGTATTGTCCGGTTCATGCTAGAGAAACCGAGATAAACTCCGGTTTCATGGGCCTAATGGAGAAGAAAAAGAATTATTATTACTACTACTACTACTACTACTACTACTACTACTACTACTACTACTACTACTACTACTACTACTACTACTACTACTACTGCTGCTACAACTACTACAACTACTACTACTACTACTACTACTACTACTACTACTACTACTACTATTATTACTACTACTACTATTATTTTATTATTATTATTATTATTATTGTTATTATTATTATTATTATTATTATTATTATTATTATTATTATTATTGTTATTATTATTATTATTATTATTATTATTATTATTATTATTATTACTAGTATTATTATTATTATTATTATTAGTATCATTATTATTATTATCATCATCATCATCCTCCTCCTCATCATCATCTTTATCATCATCATCATCATCATCTTTATCATCATCATCATCATCATCATCTTTATCATCATCTTTATCATCATCATCATCATCATCATCATCATCATCATCATCATCATCATCATCATCATCATCATCATCATCATCATCATCATCATAATCATCATCATCATATCATCATCATCATCATCATCATCATCATCATCATCATCATCATCATCATCATCATCATCATCATCATCATCATCATCATCATCATCATCATCATCTTTATCATCATCTTTATCATCATCATCATCATCATCATCATCATCATCATCATCATCATCATCATCATCATCATCATCATCACCATCATCATCATCATCATCATCATCATCATCATTATCCTCGTTATCATTACCATCATCCTAATCATTTATTTTTTATTATTGTCAACCTTGTTTTTTTACTAACAACATCCATTTTATTAACTTTAATTATCTTTACAATCATTGAACGATTATCCATTGATGTTTTTGTTCTTTAGTTGTCACTGCATCAGAGA
>NC_088374.1:18526128-18531128 GCF_034508935.2 Berghia stephanieae | reverse complement strand
ATCTCTCGCTATAGTTAACGTTAAAAAACAAGTCACTCGCTATAGTTAACGTTAAAAAACAAGTCACTCGCTATAGTTGACGTTAGAAAACAAGTCACTCGCTATAGTTAACGTTAAAAAACAAGTCACTCGCTATAGTTAAGGTTAAAAACAAGTCACTCGCTTTAGTTAAGGTTAAAAAAGAACAATTATTCGCTATATTTACCTTGAACAATCAACAAGTCACTCGCTATAGATAACTTCAAAAACAACAAGTCACTCGCTATATTTAACTGTAAAAGTCATCAAGTCACTCGCTACAGTTAACTTTCAAAAACAACAAGTCACTCGCTATAGTTAAATTTAAAAATCATTAAGTCACTCTTTCCTTACCGACATTAGGAAAATCGTCACATTCGTTACGATGCAAGCAGCAATTTTCTCAATCTGATTTCTTCAGTACATCACAAAATTTGAAGAATTGATTTTTGACTAACTATAAAAACGTGACACTGGGCTGTAGAGCTCATTTTACTGAACACATACTTTGTATAAAATGTACTTGTTGCTTGTCTGATTGAGTACAAAAAAATATATTTTTGTGTTGAGTGTGTGTCACGTTTTGGTGAAAAATCTGAATATGGCTGGTAAAGACAGCGTTAACTTTTAAAATCAACAAGTCACTCGTTATAGTTATATGTTAATATCAACAAGTAACTCGCTATAGTTAACGTTAAAAAAGAACAATCTCTCGCTATAGTTAACGTTAAAAAAGAACAATCTCTCGCTATAGTTAACGTTAAAAAAGAACAATCTCTCGCTATAGTTAACGTTAAAAAAGAACAATCTCTCGCTATAGTTAACGTTAAAAAACAAGTCACTCGCTATAGTTAACGTTAAAAAACAACAATCTCTCGCTATAGTTAAAGTTAAAAAAAGAACAATCTCTCGCTATAGTTAACGTTAAAAAACAAGTCACTCGCTATAGTTGACGTTAGAAAACAAGTCACTCGCTATAGTTAACGTTAAAAAACAAGTCACTCGCTATAGTTAAGGTTAAAAACAAGTCACTCGCTATAGTTAAGGTTAAAAACAAGTCACTCGCTATAGTTAAGGTTAAAAAAGAACAATTATTCGCTATATTTACCTTGAACAATCAACAAGTCACTCGCTACAGTTAACTTTCAAAAACAACAAGTCACTCGCTATAGTTAACTTTAAAAATCAATAAGTCACTCTTTCCTTACCGACATTAGGAAAATCGTCACATTCCTTATGATGCAAGCAGCAATTTTCTCAATCTGATTTCTTCAGTACATCACAAAATTTGAAGAATTTATTTTTGACTAACTATGAAAACGTGACACGGGGCTGTAGAGCTCATTTTACTGAACAAATACTTTATATAAAATGTACTTGTTGTTTGTCTGATTGAGTACAAAATTTTTTTTTGTGTGTTGAGTGTGTGTCACGTTTTGGTGAAAACTCTGAATATGGCTGGTAAGGACAGCGTTAACTTTTAAAATCAACATGTCACTCGTTATAGCTACATTTTAAAATCAACAAGTCACTTGTTATAGTTACATTCTAAAATTAACAAGTCACTCGTTATAGTTACATTTTAAAATCAACAAGTCACTTGTTATAGTTACATTTTAAAATCAACAAGTCACTCGTTATAGTTACATTCTAAAATCAACAAGTCACTCGTTATAGTTACATTTTAAAATCAACAAGTCATTCGTTATAGTTACATTTTAAAATCAACAAGTCACTCGTTATAGTTACATTTTAAAATCAACAAGTCACTCGTTATAGTTACATTCTAAAATCAACAAGTCACTTGTTATATTGAACGTAAAAATCAACAAGGCATTCAGACAATGAATAAACAAATTTATGAACATTTAGGAATACTCATTAATCAATTGTCCGGGGCTTAGATTTCATTTTCAATAAGCTTTAATGGCTTGAAAATGTGTATGTAGTTCTGAAATTGGAGGATAGATTCTGTTATTGAAAACTAATAAAGCAAAAATGAATATAACAGCTTAAAAAATAACATTTTACTTAATTAATTTATAGACAGTGAAAGTTCAATGTCGAATTTAATTACTCACCTTTATCGAAATGGTCTTGAAAATGTGACGTTTGATTCTGGGTGATTCTGAGGTCTTCCAATACTGGAGAAAAACTCAAAATTATTAAACTATTCAAGGCAATGACCAGTTAACTGTCGTGCTCTGGAGAAAGACGTATTTAGATATTTGTAGTTTGTTTTGTTTGTTTTTAAGCGTTTTACAGCGCTTGCAGAACATTTAGGTCATATCAGCGCCAGTAAAAAGGAAGAAAATTGTATTGTAAAAACATTCTAGATGTGAATTAAAGTGACTTGACGAAAAAGTAAGAAAAAGGGAACTGGTTCAAATAGGGAACAGATGGAAATTCCAAGAGTACCCTATCAGTGTACTTAGTTTGAGATTACCTAAAAGTCTCATCTAGACACCAGCACAAGATCCCACAAAGAGGAATAAACTCAAATGTTATCAAATCATATGTTAAAAAATAATGGTACAGAAATGAGAGATGATTTACAATGAAAAAATAATCATCTCCCAAAACTATAACTATACATATAACTGTTTCCTTCCCAGCCAAGGACTCCGGCCAGGGTCAGGACAAAACTTAGTAATCCCAATCCAAGACAAAGATAGAAAGCAATTGGAAAACAGATACAAGGAGATAGAAGATACTGCAAGTACCTCCCTGCCCGGTATGGGAGATTTAAATATTTTGCCAGAAAACTGGTCCTTCAAAAATCGATCGATTAAAATGATCCACACCTTAAGAAAATATCTTAAACCAATTACTTGCATGTCCCAGATTTCAGAGTTTTTGCCACGGTGATGGTCATTTAAAATGATCAATACTTGAATGATTAAAATGTCGCTGATTGAAGCTCGAAGGAAAAAACTAACGATAAATAATGAATTTTAAGCTTCAATTTATAAGACGAAGTCAGATATTTTGGACGTTTCGGGTTTCCCCTTTATCAATAAATCAGGATGAATGAAGCACTACAGACGAATGAGACATTGTGATTGTGATAGTGACGTTGTTAAGTTTATCATTAAGGATGGGTCTAATTAATGGGGAAATCCTTCAAAAAATGATTTTGAGATTTTGGTGGAAAACGATATTTTATTATCTTAAATATTATTGAAGTCCAAATTCTTAAATTAGACAATAAAGGCACAAAAAACACAGTCGAAAAGGGTACAGGTAGTAAGAAAAGTGTGAAAAACTATTTTGCTATATTCTCAATATGTCATTTTTCAAACGTGATGGGATACTGTGTCTCGGAATCCAATCAATGAAATTGTCTGCAAATATCTACAGTGATCACAGAGATAATGTATTATGTCACCATAGAGGGATATCTTTTGGATTAGGTATGTGCATTTTAAATTATGATCCAAAAATATAATTTTTTAACATCAATATTTTCATAACAGTTTGATTCGCAACTTTATAATGCTCTAATAAAAATCCCATAAGCTAAAGCTGTAAAATATTTCTATGGTGACACACTATGCTACAATGTTGATAAGAAGGAGGGAAATAGAGGTCATTCCTTCATTAATTGTAGTGGAACGTTTGTTACAAAATTGTTATATTTATTTTTTATGCCAGACCCCCGAATTAGGTCGCAAAAACGAATATTATCACAGATAATGTATTTTTTAAACCAGAAATTATTTTTTTTAAACCTATAATGACGATACAGAAAAGACTCAAACCGCCCTTAATCTTAACAACTCCATTATCACAATCACATTATCTCATTTGTCTGTAGTGTTTCATTCATCCTGTTTTGTTAATTAAAGGGAAACTCGAAACAACCACAGTATCTGTCTTCTTCGTCTAATAAATTGAAGCTTACAATCCAATATCTATCGTTGTTTTTTCAATATTTGAAGGACGAGTTTCATAGTCAAATGTTTAAATACGAGTATTACCGAGTCGCAAAGTGAGCTAGGGCGAGGCGACTTGCTCAAGGCCACACAAGGAGGGGCGGTTAGTCGAACTCGGACCCTTTTGGATACGAAGCAAAGACCGAACCGATGAGCCACCAGTGACGGATATTGTAAAACTGTCCGTACAAAGAAGTCGCTTAACAGGCGATGGTTAGGGTTATTGTTAGAAAATGAATTAATAATATGGTTCCCTATGCCCTGCTCTTGGAATTAATAGATGTGAAAATCATGAAGCGCATGCATTAAGCATGGTTAAAATCAGTGGAAATGCTCTATATATAAATGTTTGAAATCAATGTTAGTAATATTTTTTCATCTTGAACAATCTTACCTTTGGAATAATCTTCTTGTAACTCGACTAGTTGGGTTTTTAGTTGCTTCATTTGGACGTTTGCTTCCATGGTTGAAATATTTTGTTGTTTAATTGTCTCTTTCAGCTGTGAAACTAATGAAAAGTAAATAAATTAAGAATATGTAGTCTAAGATAGAAAACTGCTTATATATATATATATATATATATATATATATATATATATGTATATATATATATATGTGCATGTGTGTGTGTTTGTATGTGTGTGTGTGTACATACTTTTGATCAAACGCTTAGTTTTAAATCCAAAATATTAAATCTATATACTTCAAAATAGCAATAATAGTAATGATAAACATTTATACCGCCCTCTAAATGAGCGCACCATGAAAAGCTATGTGTATAAACTAATACATACAATAAGCTTTGGATGCTATTTAGGCAAAGGATTGTTCTTCCTGAACTATATTATTATATTTCAGTTTATATAGATATTGACAAGATATTGACCATTATTGACAACTTAATTGTGACGGGCAGGATACAATGTTTTAATATAATAAAAAAACACATTATGTTACTTTTTGTTTATCTTCTATACGTACCTTGATGTTTTGTGAGTTCAGTTTGATTTTTAAGTAGATTACTTAAATCTCGAATTGTTGATCTTT
>NC_088374.1:18516128-18518628 GCF_034508935.2 Berghia stephanieae | reverse complement strand
ACCGTACTCAGTTGTAAAATGAGTTCCAGGTCGTTAACAACGTTGTCTCTGTCAGAAAAAAAATATAATATCGCCTAATAGCCGTAATGTCTCATTCTACATGTTACGTGTAGCTATTTATCAGAGACCCTTTGAAAAGCGCCTTGGGCACGTTCAGTGGTTATTGCATTATAAGTATAAAAGCTCAATTAAAAAAAAGAATTGGGACCCGAGGAAGGCATAAAAGGGTAGGAATGCTAACGTTCACATAGGTCGTGGCTGTGGTGGTGGTGTTGTTTGTGATGTTGATGGTGATGGTGGTGTTGGTGATTTTGGTGGTGCTGGTGTGGTACTAGTGGTAGTGCTTGCGGTAGTGTTGGTGGTGGTGTTGTTTGTGATGTTGATGGTGATGGTGGTGTTGGTGATTTTGGTGGTGCTGGTGTGGTACTGGTGGTATTGGTTGCGGTAGTGTTGGTGGTGGTGTTGTTTGTGATGTTGATGGTGATGGTGGTGTTGGTGATTTTGGTGGTGCTGGTGTGGTACTGGTGGTAGTGGTGGTAGTGGTTGCGGTAGTGTTGGTGGTGGTGGTGTTGTTTGTGATATTGACGGTGATGGTGGTGTTGGTGATTTTGGTGGTGCTGGTGTGGTACTGGTGGTAGTGGTGGTAGTGGTTGCGGTAGTGTTGGTGGTGGTGTTGTTTGTGATGTTGACGGTGATGGTGGTGTTGGTGATTTTGGTGGTTGTGGTGAGGTGCTGGTGGTAGTGGTTGCGGTAGTGTTGTTGTTGGTGGTGTTGTTTGTGATGTTGATGGTGATGGTGGTGTTGGTGATTTTGGTGGTGCTGGTGTGGTACTGGTGGTAGTGGTTGCGGTAGTGTTGGTGGTGGTGTTGTTTGTGATGTTGATGGTGATGGTGGTGATGGTGATTTTGGTGGTGCTGGTGTGGTACTGGTGGTAGTGGTGGTAGTGGTTGCGGTAGTGTTGGTGGTGGTGTTGTTTGTGATGTTGACGGTGATGGTGTTGTTGGTGATTTTGGTGGTGCTGGTGTGGTACTAGTGGTAGTGGTGGTAGTGGTTGCGGTAGTGTTGGTGGTGGTGTTGTTTGTGATGTTGACGGTGATGGTGGTGTTGGTGATTTTGGTGGTGGTGGTGAGGTGCTGGTGGTAGTGGTTGCGGTAGTGTTGTTGTTGGTGGTGTTGTTTGTGATATTGACGGTGATGGTGGCGTTGGTGATTTTGGTGGTGGTGGGAGGTGCTGGTGGTAGTGGTGGTAGTAGTTATGGTAGTGGTGGTAGTGGTGCAATGCCTCTGGAAATGATTCTTCAGGTAGATGGTAATGACTGAATGGTGGGGAATACTTTGATTGGAAAAAGCTTGTTAACGTTGACCAATCAATTTTGTTGAATGCAATTGATGGCAGTTTTGGTTTTAACCAGCTATTTCCCGTAATTAGGTAAATCAAATATTAAATATTTGGCCAAAATATTCGTCCTGAAAATTTTGACCGATTTAAATGATATTCATCTTGGCAAAATTTTCAAACCTGGGATTGAACTTCGCGATTGATTTTCCATCTTTGAGAGTTTTTGCAAAGATAAGGGTAATTTAAATTAATGGATATTTGAAGGACGAGTTTTCTGGTCAAATTGTTTTATTAATTTTTTTTTTCCAAAGTACGACATTCATCTGGTTAACGTCTGTTACCTCCCCTTACTTGACTCTTAAACAATGCTATAGAATATTTGCTACACAGCAGCCCTCAATTTTGAAAAGTTTAAACCAAATATCAGTTTAATTGCAGCATGATGCCTACTGCATTGTGCTCAAAGCAATTTGTAATGGGTCCAAAATCACCGTCAACACACCTGATCTAGCACGAATAACCTGGCCGTTAACAGTGTTGTCTCTGTCGAGAGAATAATTGTAAAATCGCCTAACAGGCGTTACGTCTCGTCCTCCATGTTAAATGTCGTTATTAGCCAGCGACCTTTTTGTAAAGCGCTTTGAGCACGTCTAGTGTATTTTGCGTTATCCATAAAAATTCAATGTTTGACCATAGGTAGGGGTATCTTCTTGTCTTAATGCTAATCAGTCAATTTCATTTGCCGTTGTTGATTGTACTAATGGCCAAGACAGGCACTTTATTATATATTGTTTCGATTAAAAATAAACGTTGGAACTTAACTTTGATTAAGTTTATATAATCAGAAGATCAAACCTTTGGTTAAGTTTATGTATTGAATGAGATACAAATCTCCATATAAAGGCATTTTAAAGAAATTAGCCATAAATTCGTTCTTTTAATTTTGATATTTTAACATGACCCATATCTTGTCAAAATACTTTCATACAAGTAACTGTAACGATGTTGGTGAATCTCTCTGAAGTCCCAGGTTGAGAATTTTTGACAATCTGGCGTAAAATTTAATCGATTGATATTTGAAGGACGAGTTATCTGGTCAAAATTGAAAATACTTGTATTTAGGGAATGAGATTAACGGAAGAGTAGCGTCCCTTGATTGGAC
>NC_088374.1:18488628-18511128 GCF_034508935.2 Berghia stephanieae | reverse complement strand
ATCATTTGAATTGTCCATATTTATACATTCTAGATTTTTAATTGATCAATATACACAATACAATTAGTATCAATTTTCATAATGCATTATTCATCGAAATCAAATATTATGTTGGTTTCTGTATAATGGCATTCTTTACAAAATTAATTGGATATTTATTTTTATCTCAGATTTTTGATTAGTAAATTTTTTTAGGGTTTTTTGATTTAAGGTAGTTTTCTTTTTACTTTTTGACGAATCAATTATCTCAATCTTATCTCCAATCTTATTTGTTTGTAATCTGTATGATTTGAAAGGCCCAATATCATCAGGCGTATAAATTTCGGTATATTTACTCTTTCTCTTTCCGAGGCTTTAATCGTTAATTTTAAATTATTTTACAGGTTATGTTTTCCCTAAAGTCTTTATTTTAGATTTTATATTACAGTGGAATGAGCTGATGTACATTCTGTTTTAATTTTTATTTCTGTAAACTGAAATTCAAAAGTTCCTTGAGACCGGTTCATGGGAAATAAGAAATTAGACAATATTTGGTGTTTTAGAATATAACAAATATATTTAAAATTTGTGTCGAGCTCTAACAGTTAAATATTTTATTCCCCCCCCCCCCTCCAATATTAGGGAAAACTGTGATGTCACAAAAACTGGTTCCTATTTCATTGGAGGTATACAACCAATCTTCAGGAGTTAAAAAAAAAGAACTTGAGCTTTTATATAGCGTAATATCCACTAAACGTGCTCAAGGCGCTTTACATAGGATCCCTGAGCAACAGCAATATTTAACATGTAAAACAAGACATGACGCCTATTTTGCGATATTACATTTTCTTTCCGACAGGGACAACGCTGTTAACTGCCAGGTACTCTTTTTACACCTGGGTACGGTGAGAGAATGTGAGTAAAGAGCCTTTCCTATGGACTCAAATATGAGTCGAGCAAGGCTCGAACCCAGGACATTCTGATCCGAAAGAGAGTGTCAAACCACACGACCACATAGCCTCACGTACAACTAACTATACATACATTGTGCAATTCATCAGCTGGTGTCAGAATGATGGTAACTTATTTTCTAGTTTAAATATGTGCTGGTCGTCAATGAACACCACCCATACTCGCTGTGTAAGACTTTGCCTAGACATCAGACTACTGAAGTAGTAACGTCACGTTGTGTGACATAGTATCTGTTATGTGTTCTTTGAAATACTGGTTAAACACACACACACACAAACTCAATGATTTAGCTAAATGAGCTTTTAAAAAGCGCAATATCCACTAAATGTGCTCAAAGCGCTTTACAAGGTGTCCCTGGCCAACAGCAACATTTAACATTTAGGACGGGACATGCGCCTGTTAGGCGATGTTATCATTTTTTTCGGACAGAGACAACGCTGTTATTGGTCAGGTGCTCATTTTACTCCTGAGTGCGGTGAGAGAATGTGAGTAAAGAGCCTTCTCCAAGGACTCAACTATGCGCCGAGCGAGGCACGAACCCAGGACCTTCCGATCCGAAAGCGAGTGTCATACCACAAGACCACATAGCCGCATTTAGGAACCAAAAGAGTAGAAGAAATAATGCCACACAATTTCTTCCCTTTTACAGAATTACGTATTGCTTCTGTCGAAGGGATTTGATATATCTGAATAAGTAAGTTAAAAGTTGTTTGATTCATAAAATTGGGAGGCCTTCTGAAAGATCCTAGTGGTAAGGGAAACAACTCAAATATTCCCTCAACAAACCTGTAGAAAAACTAAAATCTAGTACTTTTAACTAGCCCTAATAGGAAAAACAAACAGCCTATCACCTTTACGTAGACTTACTCTAATAGAAAAAAAATCCTCCGACCTCGAGCTAACCCTAAAAGGAAAAATTAACCGAGGACTGCTTTGCACTACCTTTCAATACTTCACAAATCAAAATGGCGGCCGAGAATCAAAATAATTGTCAAATCTATCAAGGTTTGTTCTAGTTTTTAAAATGCTTCTATATGATAACAAATTGAATAAATAAACACATGACAAAAGATCCAAGGTGAAAAATAAATTGAAAAAAAAAATGGTAACGGTAGGAGCTTTCGGGAGGTATCCCTTACAATTGACATACCTTGTGTATTATTGAATAGACCTGCCAATTTGTCCTGGGCGTTTTGGAATTCTTCATACGCTGGAGATAAAGTCAAATGGTATTTTCATATTTTAATTCGTTATTTACAATAGATTTACCGTAGACTAGTTTCAATGTATTGGTTTTATTACGTCATTTTTTAATTGTGAAAACAAAAGATGTTCATATTACGCAAAGGAAAAAATCCTTTTATGATATTAAATTTGTTCTTAACAGATTAATCTTACACACACACACACACACACACACACACACACACACACACACATATATATATATATATATATATATATATGATTGTTGGTGGGTACTCGTAGGTACGAAAGTGCTCGATAATGATGGTTAGAGCTAATATAAAATATAAATTGTCACTCACATTATATGGCCTAGAAGTTCGTTTCTGTGGCTTTCGTCCACGTCTTCAGTCGGCATAATGTCCGAAGAAAAAAATGGACAAGCACCTCAAATGAAAAACATTTTTTTCTTCGAACATTATGCCGACTAGAGACGTGGACGAAAGCCACAGAAACGAACGTCTTGGCCATACAATGTGAGTGACAATTTATATATATATATATATATATATATATATATATATATATATATATAGTTTGCCTGATGTACCATATTTATCATCCTTGATTTCGCTTTTGAGATTATCTAATTCACAAATTGATTTAAAGATGTGTTTTCCCTAAATTACCTTTGTCCAATGTGTCTTGCATATCCTGAATCTGTTCCTTCTCCTTTTCTTCCAACCAGTCAATCCTGGATAAGGCTGTATAAATATAAACGGAAATTGGATATGTTTTAACAGTTGATATGTAAAAAGAGGGCTGGGGCTACCTGAAACCTGAGATCTTTAATTATACTAACACAAAGAGGCACATGGAAAAAGTTTGGATGGAAACAGTGCAGACTATGGACGTAACGGTACACGCCTTTCGCCAGGAAAATGATAAACTAAGGAAAGTAGAAAACAAACAAATCATTAAAATTTTATGAGAATTTCATCGTCTGTGTTACTGTGTCGTTGTATTACGGTACGCTAACGCTTCATTCATACTCCAACCACCCAGGTATACAGGTGCTAAAATTCTCACTATATTTTCTTTTCTTTTTTTCCCGTTCCATTTGTTTATTACTTTCCTGAGGAAGGGTTTCACCCGAGTCGTGAAATGATCTAATCTTTTTTCTTACAAGAAATTTCCTGTTCCCACCTCTATGTTAACACTTGAATTATAAAATGGGGGAAAATAACATTATGTAATAAATTAAAAAGGACATTAACTTATCTTATGGATTTATGCAATATAAGGATAAGTTTATATCATATGTTTGAGGAAGACCAAAATTTTCTTCCATGACATGTAGGCCTACTATGTTTGTCTCTTTTTAAAAAGGGATTGTTTATAGTTCACTAAACTTGCTGAAATTGTTAGTGCTGTGGTCGAAATAATAGTAGTATTGACTGTAATGTTAGCGATTGTTTCATTATATCTTCTGGGTGGGATTCACAACCTTCCATAATTAAAGTGAGATTTTATACAACGCAATATCCGCTAAAACCCTGACCAACAGCAAAACCTAACATATAGAACGAGACATGACGCCTTTTAGGTGATATTACATTGTTTTCGACAAACACAACGCTGTAAACGGCCATATACTCATTTTATACCTGATTACGGTGAAAGAATGTGAGTAAAGAGATTTTTCCAAGGACTCAACTATGCGACGAGCGAGGCTCGAACCCAGGACCGTCCGATCCGAAAGCGAGTGTCATACCACAAGACCACATGGGGTCGCTTGTCAGTAGTAACATCTGGGACAAGACATGGCGCTTGTTATGGATACTACCAAATTTTTAGCGACAGAGACAACGCTTTTAACGATCAGGTACTCAATTTACATCTGAATACTGTGTCAGGATGTGAGTAAAGAGCTTTTTCTCAGGACTCAACTATGCGCCGCTGACAATAAGACTAGAACCCTGGACCTTCCGATCCGAGGGCGAGTGTCATACCACTAGACCATAAAGACGCACATGTCTCTCATGTGAAACAGACCATTTAACTAAATTGTGACATTCTGAGATTTACACCATTGACATCCCACATACAAAATGCGATCTATCGCTACCACAAACTAGATATACATTGTAAAAATTAGGTGTAACAGTAATACTTCTATACTATGATTTGACTTTGTCCATATGCAGCCTAGTTGGCTATCATTTACGTTACTGGAACTGATGATGTCTCCACCAACGTACACAAGTCTCATGGTTGTCGTCCTAAAACCGCTTCAAACGCATCAAAACAATACCCAAGACATTAACGAACTAAATTGAGCTTATTACTGAATAAAACGCATGTTATTTCATAGGGAAGAGATGGATATTTTGTTCGAGAAAATCTGATTTAAAGAAAGTTATGTGCCCGTCGGACACCAATAATTCTCACATAAATACATGATCACATTGAAAGAGAAGGTCTTCTTGGAGTCATAGAACACCCACCCCCCCCCCCTCCCATACAATTCTGGTTTAGCTCTTAGTGACGTTTTTCCTTTTCTTACGACTTAAAAGACACTTCAAGGGGGCAAATTTTGGCAGTGATGACAAGGTACAGAGGGAGGTAACTCGATGTAGTCAATGCTTACCACGTGAATTCCTATTCGATGCGTTTCAGTAACTGGTACATCGTTGGGGGCTCTGTGAGAATCGGAACCGTGACTATACAAGATTTAAAATGATTCACGGAGATGTTATAAACTGAGCTTTGATTTGATACATTTGTTGTATCTAATACTTTTCAATCTAGCTAGATAAATATTGTAGTAACAAGTTGTAACACTATTTCCTATAGCACGTTGTAGTAGTAGTAGTAGTAGTAGTAGTAGTAGTAGTAGTAGTAGTAGTAGTAGTAGTAGTAGTAGTAGTAGTAGTAGTAGTAGTAGTAGTAGTAGTAGTAGTAGTAATAGTAGTAGTAGTAGTAGTAGTAGTAGTAGTAGTAGTAGTAGTAGTAGTAGTGGTAGTAGTAGTAGTAGTAGTCGTAGTAGTAGTAGTAGTACAAGTAGTAGCAGTAGTAGTAGTAGTAGTAGTAGTAGTAGTAGTAGTAGTAGTAGTAGTAGTAGTAGTACCAGTGTCTATGGAATCTTTCACTGCCTGGTTCCGGAAAGCTTCCATGGTTTCCAACAAGTCAAATTGTGATGAGACTGTAAAATCAAAATGAAAAATGATTCTCTGGTTAATATTCAAATATCTATCTGCATTAAAAAAAAACACAGAGCAAATCTAGAGTAAAATTTGTTGTGATTAGACATTATATAATGTCAAAAGCCTTGGATGTATTTTGATAATGTACAAGGTAGAAAGCTAATTTAATTGATAAAAGAGTTAAATAGGCCGAATTAATACATGCATGCAAGCATTCATTTGTAAATACCTTTATTTGTTACTGTGATTATCAACAATAGATGAAGTGCATAAAAAAGTGCCAGAAGACAATATAGAATAAACTTTTTTTCGGCGGTTGATGGGGTTTGAACCCGCGACCTTATTGGTACGACAACTCCGCCTGGCCGGTGAGAGCGTGACTCTACCGTATGAGCTATCCACGAACCCAGAAAAATTCGTAACAAACTCAGGTCATTCATTACTAGATTATATTGAAAACAAACGGTCCAATGACTCGATCAATCAATAATGCACACTAACTGTTAACCTTTTAGGAGTTTCTGTCGTATTCATTGACTTAATCTCACTGTTGCGTTCTCCATATCATAGCATTGTCGTGATAGTTCTTTATGTTGACAACATGAGTCGTTCAAAATAAAGGCGTTCACTGTTAGAATTGTCAACATTGAAGTTTACATGTTCTTTACAAGCTAGGAAGTCATTTGGATTCAGATATTGGATGGACAATTTCCTGTTTATGGAGATAGAATATTGGGAATAGGAGACGTGCAGGTAGACAGTGAAACTGGTTACTACAACAGCCACAACAACAACAAGAAACTAATACTTCTACTACTACTACTACTACTACTACTACTACTACTACTACTACTACTACTACTACTACTACTACTACTACACTATTACTACTACTACTACACTATTACTACTACTACTACCACTACTACTACTACTACTACTACTACTACTACTACTACTACTACTACGACTTTTACTATTACTAACGGGCAGGTAGTAGTAGCAGTAGTAGTAGTAGTAGTAGTAGTAGTAGTAGTAATAGTAGTAGTAGTAGTAGTAGTAGTAGTAGTAGTAGTAGTAGTAGTAGTAGTAGTAGTAGTAGTAGTAGTAGTAATAGTAGTAGCAATAGTAGTAGTAGTAGTAGTAGTAGTAGTAGTAGTAGTAGTAGTAGTAGTAGTAGTAGTAGTAGTAGTAGTAGTAGTAGTAGTAGTAGTAGTAGTAGTAGTAGTAGTAGTAGTAGTAGTAGTAGTAGTAGTAGTAGTTGTTGTTGTTGTTGTTGTTGTTATTGTTGTGGTCGCAATAATGGTAGTATTGACAGCAATGTTAACGATTGTTTCATTATATCTTCTTGCTGGGATTCACAACCTTCCATGGTGGGCATGATTGTACTTGTTGTGTCTTCTATCCTCCGATATATGTTTTTTTTTCCAATTTCTTTCTGTCTTTGTCTTGGAATAAGATTACTTAGTTTTTCCTGTACGTGCTTGGATGAGAGGGAAAGAGTCGAATGTATAGTGATAGTTTTGGGGGATGATATGTTTTTCCTTGTAAATAATTTTTCTGTGTTACATACTTTTACTTATTTATTATTGTAAACATATGATAAATAAAAATATAAGTGTATTCCTCTCAGTGTGATTTTGTGATTGTGCCTGGGTGAGACCTTTATGTGATCTTGAATTGAGTACACTGATAGTGTGCTCATCAAATTTATATCAGTTCCCTATTTGAATACTTTCCCCCTATGTCTAACTATTTTCCCAAGTCCTTTTAATTGTACATCTATAATGATTTCACTATACAATTCTCAACCTTTTTATTATTGCTGGTGTGATCTAACTGTGTTGCAACCGCCGTCAATCCCATAAAAACAAACAAATAACACTAGTTCTTTTACTCTCAAATTTGTCATTACCTGTTTTGCCTTGTTCCTCTTGAAGGTTCTTGATTTCAGCTATTTGATTTTCCATTATTTCATTTTGGGAAGCTACTAGGGACTCCAGTGAAGTCACTTTGGCAAACAGATACCTGATAAGATCTTCGGAATGTTGGTCTATAGATGAAAAATCCCCAGATAAATATATAAAAAATATGAATATAACAGTTTCCAAATTTAATTCAAAAGTTTATTTTTAAACAACTGCCCATGTAAGTCTTATATGAATATAACATTTCCAACCAATAAATGAGAGTAAAAAATACAATAATAAAGGAAAGCAAACAGTAATAATAATAATAATAATAATAATAATAATAATAATAATAATAATAATAATAATAATAATAATAATAATAATAACAATAACAATACTACTAAATACTATTATTATTATCATTATTATTATTATCATTATCATATTGTTATTATTATTATTATTATTATTATTATTATTATTATTATTATTATTATTATTATTATTATTATTATTATTATATTATTATTATTATATTATATTATTATTATTATTATTATTATTATTATTATTATTATTATTATTATTATTATTATTATTATTACTATTATTATTATTATTATTATTATTATTATTATTATTATTATTATTATTATTATTATTATTTCTATTTACTATTATTATTCCAACAACTTCTTTTCGTCTGAATATTCCTCTTCTACTCATCATGAACATTCTTCCTCTTTTAATAACTGCATTGTCTATTTTTACAACATTGAATTTAAAATAAACGTACTTCCTATAGTCACGTTTTCACTGGCCTTCTCCACCTTCATGTTTCCAGAATTGTCAAGATAGAACAAGGAACATGTGTAGACACCAGAATCTTCTTTCACCACGTGATCAATGGTTACACTCAGATAACTTCTGCTGGAGTCCTCTTCATCAATATGGCCTTCAGCCTGGGAGATACAACAAAATATATATTTGTATAGATAGAGGTCCATAAAACTTCCTTCAAGTTTATTCAAATATAGTGACTATAATAATCAATATTCTTGTCATAAATAGACAAAGCAAAAGAGAAAAAAAGAAGAAGAATAACAGCATCAGATGTAGTAGTGACAATAGTAGTAGTAATAGAAGTAGTAGAAGTAGTAGTAGTAGAAATAGTAGTAGTACTTGAAGTAGTAGTTTTAGTGTTAGTTGTTGTATTAGTAATATTAGTAATTGTTATTATCTTTAAAAATATTATTCTGAAGCCATTTTTTAAATAATATGCTATAAAGACACTAGAAGAAGAAGAAAACGAAGAAGACGAAGAAGAAGAAGAAGAAGAAGAAGAAGAAGAAGAAGAAGAAGAAGAAGAAGAAGAAGAAGTATTATGATCCAGCCTTCAACTGACTACTTACCCTAGTATTTGACTCGTGGAGACGGCCATAGTCGATTCCATTTTGTCCCTGAATACTGGCAATTTTTGTGTCATCACCCTTGGTCAACTGTATGGTATAGCTGGATTTTTCGCAGTTCTTGTCTTTCTCGACAACACATTTAATATTGATGGAGTCTTGTATTACATTGTCACTGTATATGCTGGTTACGTCGATTTTTATCGATGATGCTGAAATGGACGATTTTACTCTCTCATTACCAGCCATTTCAGGATTTTCCCCAAAACTTCACAACCAAAAGATTTTTTATCATTCAAACACAATAGCAGTAAAGTTATTGCGATAAATCATTTCTTTAGCAAAATCCTCCTCTACAACAAAATGTTAATTTTCTTTAAATTTTGTGATATACAAAAGAAATGTGAATAAGAAAAATGTTGGTTGTATCGTAACGAATGTGACGGTTTTCCTATAGGTGGTAAGGAGAGGATTAAATGGGATGTTATTAAATATCTTTTAACTCTCTCCTTACAAGCTATTTTCAGAATACTACCCGAAACCTTACACTCGCCCAACACAACAGTAGATTTTTCAAACAGAATAGTAACGAGCATATTCTATATTTTTATAAAAGAAAAATGATCTCTGCAACACAGTGTCGAGTTTTTATAGCTATAACTATAACAACACAGTGTCGAGTTTTTATGGCTATAACTATAACAACACAGTGTCGAGTTTTTATAGCTATAACTATAACAACACAGTGTCGAGTTTTTATAGCTATAACTATAACAACACAGTGTCGAGTTTTTATAGCTATAACTATAACAACACAGTGTCGAGTTTTTATAGCTATAACTATAACAACACAGTGTCGAGTTTTTATAGCTATAACTATAACAACACAGTGTCGAGTTTTTATAGCTATAACTATAACAACACAGTGTCGAGTTTTTATAGCTATAACTATAACAACACAGTGTCGAGTTTTTATAGCTATAACTATAACAACACAGTGTCGAGTTTTTATAGCTATAACTATAACAACACAGTGTCGAGTTTTTATAGCTATAACTATAACAACACAGTGTCGAGTTTTTATAGCTATAACTATAACAACACAGTGTCGAGTTTTTATAGCTATAACTATAACAACACAGTGTCGAGTTTTTATAGCTATAACTATAACAAATTATTTTTAATTGAGCTTTTATATAGCGCAATATCCACTAAACGTGCTCAAAGCACTTTACAAGGGGTCCCTGGTCAACAGCAATATTTAACATGTAGGACAGGACAAAACGCATGTTAGGCGATATTACAATTTTTTGGACAAAGACAACGCTGTTAACGGCCAGGTACTCATTTTACACCTGAGTACGGTGAGAGAATGTGAGTAAAGAGCCTTTTCCAAGGACTCAATTATGCGCCGAGCGAGGCACGAGCCCAGGACATTCCGATCCGAAAGTAGTGTCATACCACTAGACCACATATCCGCACACAGTGTCATTATTCTTGACAACACAGTGTCGAGTTTTTATAGCTATAACTATAACAACACAGTGTCGAGTTTTTATAGCTATAACTATAACAACACAGTGTCGAGTTTTTATGGCTATAACTATAACAACAATGTGTAGAGCTTTTATGTCTATAACTAAATCAACAAAGTATAGAGCTTTTATTGCTATAACTATAATAACAAAGTGTCCAGTTTTTATTGCTATAACTATAACAACAAAGTGTCCAGTTTTTTATGGCTATAACTGTAACAACAAAGTGTAGAGCTTTTATGGCTATAACTATAACAAATTATTTTTAATTGAGCTTTTATATAGCGCAATATCCACTAAACGTGCTCAAAGCACTTTACAAGGGGTCCCTGGTCAACAGCAATATTTAACATGTAGGACAGGACAAAACGCATGTTAGGCGATATTACAATTTTTTGGACAAAGACAACGCTGTTAACGGCCAGGTACTCATTTTACACCTGAGTACGGTGAGAGAATGTGAGTAAAGAGCCTTTTCCAAGGACTCAATTATGCGCCGAGCGAGGCACGAGCCCAGGACATTCCGATCCGAAAGTAGTGTCATACCACTAGACCACATATCCGCACACAGTGTCATTATTCTTGACAACACAGTGTCGAGTTTTTATAGCTATAACTATAAAAACACAGTGTCGAGTTTTTATAGCTATAAATATAACAACACAGTGTCGAGTTTTTATAGCTATAACTATAACTACACAGTGTCGAGTGTTTTTATTGCATCGTAACACTTGTGACGATTTTCACATGGGTGGTAAGGGGAGGGTTAACCAGTTGTGCTCAAAGCGCTTTACAAGGGAATACTGACCAACAGCAACATCTAACATGTAGGATGAGGCATACCCGTGTTAGGCGATATTACATTTTTTTTCGGACAGAGATAACGCTGTTAACAGCGTGGTACTCATTTTACACATGAGTATGGTGAACGAATGTGAGTAAAGAGTCATTTCCAAGGACTCAACTATGCGCCGAGCTAGGCTCGAACCCAGGACTTTCCGATCCGAAAGCGAGTGTCATGCCACAAGACAACATAGCCGGACTGAAACTCTGGACATCGCCATGTTTTCTTTATCGTTTTGGGTGGTAATAATCATTCTGTAACGTCATTATAGGATAAAAAACAAAACATGTTGGTGAAAAAAAAAAGATTATCCGTGTTGATATACGTTTTGCGTACATATTAGGGGGTCGTGTAAATGTTGCTGCTCGAGTCTCGACGAAATAAATAACAATGTGAAATTGAATGAAAGCTTCAATTTAATATACGAAAACAGATAAAATGGACATTTCGGTTTCCTTTTAATCAACAAAACAGGATGAATGAATCACTAAAGACGAACGAGATAATGTGATAGTGGCGTTGTTAGGATTCATAGTTGTCCACTAAAATCTCAAAATCAATTTTTTGAATGATTTTCCCAAGAAATGGATTCAAACAGCACCCTCATTTAATCCTATAGATTTTTGCTACTTTTCAAAATTGGAAAATATGTATTAAAAATGAGTATGTACATAGATAGTTTTAAACAACTACCACTAACATGTATAAACGAAAATCATTAACTTTGATACTACGCTAATAATTTGTCTCAGAAAAGGGTAATAAATAGTCATGGGGTAAAAGTAACCCGGGTAAATTACGGATATAGTCGGTGTTAGGGTTGAGTGATTTAATATTGCCAGCGCTGTCTTAAAAATGAAGAAGAAGAAGAAGAAGAAGAAGAAGAAGAAGAAGAAGAAGAAGAAGAAGAAGAAGAAGAAGAAGAAGAAGAAGAAGAAGAAGAAGAAGATGGTGTTATTGTTGTTGTTGTTGATGATGATGATGATGATGATGATGATGATGATGATGATGATGATGATGATGATGATGATGATGATGATGATAAATTAAAACATATATCTCACCAAGTCCACAGCTGAGTGCCAACACGATAAAAAGTGTTGTCATAGTTGAAATGTCCGGCATTATTCTTGACGAATATAGTGCTGATGTCTGATTAACTCTACCGTTTATATATGTTTGAATGAGGAAGTCAACCGTCTTCATTAAATTTCGCAATCACAGCAATTACGCTTATCTCGTGTAGATTTTTGTCCTCGGTAATTTGTTAAATCGTCAAATTATTTTGTTGTAATTCTGAGTGAATGTTTTTTGTTTTCAAAATTGTAAAAATTAGTCAGTTTGAGCACTCGTTCCTTACGGATTGTAACTAAATTCGACCTCAAATGATGACTCGATTACTCTTTGTTTCTAACACATTTAGAATGGGTCCTGACGCCTGTTAGGCTATATTACATTTTTTTTTCGGAAAGACACAAAAGGAAACATCCAACTGCCTCAGCACCTTAACAAACAAGATGATATTCTACATCTAAGAACATTTACACTAGACAGAGATTTATTGAGGCAGATTACTAACTGGATAATAGAAACAGACTGACTCGAATTGACGCACACATTCACGGGCAAGCGTCCATAGAGACTGCGCAGCCATATTTATTATTATCATTATTATTATTATTATTATTAGGCAGTATGCCTATGTACAACACAAACCATTAATAAGAACAACATTATCATGTATTTAATTTTTAAAAAATATATTTATTACTGTTCATGATGATGATGATGATGATGATGATGATGATGATGATGATGATGATGATGATGATGAGATATACGCCATAAGCTTTGTACAGTCATATCACTCTCCCACTCATCCATTAAGGGTTTTGGGGGGAGGGAGGGGGGGGGGGGTAAAAGAGAAAGATGGAAGGACGGATAATATCAGCGATTTCGTAATATCATTTCATCCAACAGTCCACTGTTGGTATTTATGAGGTTGTTATGATTTCAAATGATGTACTCCGGAATAACAACTATTTAAAAATTAGAAATTACTTACTTACTTACTTATCCGAACCAGCACCACCTGAGCTCTAGCCCTTTGGTATTGAAAATTAGACCAGAAAAATCGTCCTTCAAATATACATCGATCTAAATAACTCCCATCTTGGTAAAAACTATGAAACCTGAGACTTAGCACAGTCAAATGTTGTTCATTGCGAGGTCAAATGTTTGAAAGTTATTGCCGAGATGAAAGTCCATGAGAACTAACACTCTAAATTTGCTCATCGCGTCGTCACAGGTTTGAAAGTTGTTGCCGAGATGAGAGTCCATGAGAACTAAGACTCTAAATTTGCTCATCGCGTCGTCAAAAGTTTGAAAGTTGTTGCCGAGATGAGAGTCCATGAGAACTATCACTCTAAATTTGCTCATCGAGGTCAAAAGTTTGAAAGTTATTGCCGAGATCAGAGTCCATGAGAACTATCACTCTAAATTTGGTCATCGCGTCGTCACAGGTTTGAAAGTTATTGCCGAGATGAGAGTCCATGAGAACTAACACTCTAAATTTGCTCATCGCGAGATTACAGGTTTGAAAGTTATTGCCGAGATCAGAGTCCATGAGAACTAACACTCTAAATTTGGTCATCGCGTCGTCACAGGTTTGAAAGTTATTTCCAAGATGAGAGTCCATGAGAACTAACACTCTAAATTTGGTTATCGCGTCGTCACAGGTTTGAAAGTTATTGCCGAGATGAGAGTCCATGAGAACTAACACTCTAAATTTGGTCATCGCGAGGTCCCAGGTTTGAAAGTTATTGCCGAGATGAGAGTTTTGTAAGTCGATCGATAGTTGAAAGACGATTTTTGTGGCCAACTTTTAAAAATTACATTTTGGGTCGCTGTTTCGTAATAGTAATAATAATAGTAATAATAATAATAATGATAATAGTAATAGTAATAATAATAGTAATAATTAATAATTAGTCAATATATAATTAATAGCAATTATATTATATTAATAATAATATAATAATAATAATAATAATAATAATAATAATAATAATAATAATAATAATAATAATAATAATAATAATAATAATAATAATAATAATAATAATAATAATATTAATACTAATAATAATAATAATAATAATAATAATAATAATAATATTAATAATAATAATAATATAATAATAATAATAATAATAATAATAATAATAATAATAATAATAATAATAATGATGATGATGATGATGATGATGATGATGATGATGATGAATGATGATGATATATATATATGATATAATAATAATAATTAATATAATAATAATAATAATAATAATAATAATAATAATAATAAATAATAATAATAATGATGATGATGATGATGAATAATAATAATAATAATAATAATAATAATAATAATAAATAATAATAATATAATAATAATAATAATAATAATAATAATAATAATATAATAATAATAATAATAATAATAATAATAATAATAATAATAATAATAATAATAATAATAATAATAATAATAATAATAATAAGAAGAATGAAGAAGAAGAAGAAGAAGAAGAGAAGAAAAGAAGAAAAAGAAGAAGAAGAAGAAAAAGAAGAAGAAGAAGAAGAAGAAGAAGAAGAAGAAGAAAGAAGAAGAAGAAGAAGAGAGAAGAAGAAGAAGAAGAAGAAGAAGAAGAAGAAGAAGAAGAAGAAGAAGAAGAAGAAGAAGAAGAAGAAGAAGAAGAAGAAGAAGAAGAAGAAGAAGAAGAAGAGAAGAAGAAGAAGAAGAAGAAGAAGAAGAAGAAGAAGAAGAAGAAGAAGAAGAAGAAGAAGAAGAAGAAGAAGAAGAAGAAGAAGAAGAAGAAGAAGAAGAAGAAGAAGAAGAAGAAGAAGAAGAAGAAGAAAGAAGAAGAAGAAGAAGAAGAAGAAGAAGAAGAAGAAGAAGAAGAAGAAGAAGAAGAAGAAGAAGAAGAAGAAGAAGAAAAGAAGAAGAAGAAGAAGAAGAAGAAGAAGAAGAAGAAGAAGAAGAAGAAGAAGAAGAAGAAAGAAGAAGAAGAAGAAGAAGAAGAAGAAGAAGAAGAAGAAGAAGAAGAAGAAGAAGAAGAAGAAGAAGAAGAAGAAGAAGAAGAAGAAGAAGAAGAAGAAGAAGAAGAAGAAGAAGAAGAAATAAGTTGTTTTTAAAAAAAATGAATTCTGCATCATTACTGTATCTGATATAGCTTTGAAGGGAATTCCTGATAAGGTGTGCAGTATATTCAAACGCATGCTCGCCAATTTTTCGAGTCATATTTGGCTTTACTAGACTGTGATCATCATACTTGGATCTTTATGAAACATTCTTGTCTTTGTTTTGTTTTGTTTTGTTTCTGTTTTGAAATAGCAAGATCCCTGCAAATGGATACTACATAATTGTAAAATAGGTAATTATCTGTTTAGTCTTTGCTGATGGAATGCTGATATGTGGATTATATCTACAGCGATAAACATGTCACCGTAAATTATAACAGATTGATGGAACTTATCCTTTGAAATTAACTGATATTTCGCGTTGTAATCTCAGTTTGCAAGGAAAATAATCTTTACATCACGTAGAGAAGATCCTATAATAGTGTATCCTTTGATGCCAGTGTTCTGATTATAATCTCAAAACACATAATGGTAGGATATATCTAAATTTCATTATCTCTACATCAATATTCACAAAATGCTTACGTATGAAGGGCTAGACACAATGTAAAAAATATTGTTCTACTTCTTCCTGCACATCTGCAAACCACACGGGTTGTATTGTTGTAGTCTTATCGCCTAACAGGCGTCATGTCACGTTCTACATTGTTGTTAGTGGTCAGGAACACCGTGTAAATCGCTTTGAGTAAAGAGCCTTCTCCCAGGACTCAATTATGCGCCGAGCAAGGCTTGAGACAAGAACCTTCTGATCCGAAAGCGAGTGTCATACCACAAGACCACATAGCCGCATATGTATTGTGACTGGAAAATGTTCATTACTCTTTATTCTTTTCACCTTATCCATGTGTAAAATAAGTACCAGATGGCTGTTTGGAGCGTTTGTCTTTGTCATAGATATAACGTATAATTCCTTTACAGTAAACTGCCGTACTCTGGAAAAACCCATATTTGAAAATTTGGCCAGAAAACTCGTTCATCGAATTAAATGCCATCATCCTGGCGAGAACTCTCAAACCTGAAACTTCGCGAAGCGATTTACAAGGGGTCACCTAGCCAACATCAATGCTTAATAGGTAGAACGAGACATGACGTATGTTAGGCGATATTGCATATTTTGTTTCGGATAGAGACACCGCTGTTAACGACCAGGTACTTATTTTACACCTGAGTATGATGAGAGAATGTCATTAAAGAGTCATTTCCAAGGACTCAACTATTCGCCGATCAAGGCTCGAACCTCGGATCTTCCGATCCGAAAGGGAGTGTCATACCACAAGACGTGATAAACGCATTTACATACTTGCAACCATCACAGCTATTTTGACTTCACCATGAATCAATTCTGAATTTTACACTCAAAAATCGATTGTTGAACCTCTTTGTTGTATAGTCTATTAAAGCATTGTTGTCAATCTGATGCGATAAATGTATGCAATACTATTTTATCTTTCTCCTATGTCAGGCTAGGCTTAGTGAATTGACCATATCTCTCACTCCCAGGGAACGTATCAACGAGTTCTCTCTGTCTATATTCTTTCTCTTAGACCTTTGTTATGTTCACAAATCGGGCTATCGTGTTCTACCTACTCCCAGGGAACAGCCCGATTCGTTACACAATAACTGCATGCAATATCATTTAAGAGAAATAAAAAATAATAAAAAATAATTGAGCTTTATATAGTGCAATATCCACTAAATATGCTCTGTAGAAAATTATATATAGTCAATAACGAGTTGTGTTGTTGTATTCTATAGGAATGATTTTATTGTTCGACCAAATAAAGGTAACAAAATAAGGCGACTAATATTACAATCGCCAATTCATCCACTCTCGTCAACAAATCAAACATATCATCATCATCTTCATCTGCGGGCTTTACTCTAGTTCCGGGGAAAAATACCAAGTTCAAGGGAGACAATCCAAAAGAAAAAACACACATCAAATCAAAAAGCAATAACGTTTACAGTTGTCTCCCATGAACTCGGATCATGATTATTTTTAACACTCCCCACCTCTGGCCAATGCCACTGCTGAGGCCTGTATAACAATATCTAAAAACAAAACAAAACAAACAACATATCTTCTAACATTAAATGATTATAAATCAAAGGTCTTAGGGGATCTGATAGCTCTACCCGATTTGGACCGTGAAACAACACAGTCAGGTCCAGGGGTTCGATCAGTATTCTCTGATACTGGATTCTCACTTTCTATTCCATTTGCATCACTCGAAACTTCAAGCTTATGAAGTTTCTGGACAGCTCAGATTAATCCCCCTTTCTCAGTTTTCACTCCAACTGATCTAATCAGTCCATCTTTGCATTAGATCAACCTACATTCCCTCTCCAATGGCCATTTCATTCTTGGTGTGTTTTCTTCTCTAATAAGGACCAGAGAACCAACTTGAGTTTATTTCTGTCTCTAACATGCCCCGCAGTGGGAATATTTCTGATATAATCTTTACTCCAGATTCTCCAGAATTCGTCAAAAGCCAAAAGATGGTTCTTGTGCGCAACATTAAACTCATTAGCATTCTGAGGGGTTCGAGTTTTGATACGAGAAGTATCAAAGGGTGAGTTTCGCCAAAGCAAGAAGTGAGAAGGAGTCAGAGGTTCCTCATCTTAATCAACATAAGTCAAAGGTCTAGCATTAATACAAGCTTCAACTTCATACAATGTTGTTTCAAGTTCAAATTTTCTAATAATTTCCCTACCAATGGATTTTCTAAGAGCAGACTTAGTTGACCTAATGGGTCGACCCGCCAACCTCCATGCCAGGGTGCCAAAGGACGCTGAATTTCAGGACTGGCGCAACATGACCTAAATGGTGTTGCAGAAAGCCGCTTGCAGCCTTAAACGTTTTGGCTTTATCTGAGTAAATGACAGATGGCACTCCTTTTTGAGCGCAGAACTGTCCTAACGCCAATATGAAGTAATTTAATGATAGAGAAGGCATCAGTTTTAAATATAAAGCTCTGATAACTGCGCATGTGATCACTAGATTGTAGTGCTTCTTTTCACCCGTGTCTGAGCAATACAGAGGGTCAGCACGGTTCACACCCACAATAGAAAATGGGGGCGAACGATCAATTCTATCAGAAGGTAAGGGAGCAAATTTTACATTACAACCCTAGAATCTTGTCTTTGTCAATCAACACATTGGTGGCAAACTTTCTTACAAAGAGATCTCAAACCAATTATCCAATAATTACTTCTTAAAGATGATGGCAAAGCAGATACACATGCACGTTTTATCAAATTATGTTGGAATCTAACCAATAACATAGCTAAGTGGCATTTTTGGCAAAACAATATAATATTTTTTATCATTGAAAGTACATGAGACATTTGAAATCTTCGGCCAACTCTTAACAAACTAATTTGATCGAGGAAAGGAGACAATTTGTAAAGAAGTGAACGTTTGTTCACAGCTTTACCCTCTTTCAAACAATGAATTTCATCACTGAAATTTGCTTCTTGAACAAGTTTTATTATGCATGTCTTTGCAGTTTCCAGTTCTCAGGACCAAAGTGGTCTGTCTTTCTTATCTTCTCATCTTCTCATAATTAGAGTTATGGGACGGTTTTAAGTTGTCAACAAATCTTAGCACCCATCCCACAACCCTAATAGCCTTTGTTAATTTACCAAATCGTTCAAAATCAACAACAGAGGTGGCACTCGTGATAGCTAAATTGACTGGGTTGGTTCGAACCATCTCATAGATTACTGGGTTCATCTCTTCACGAATAAGGTGGGTCTGAAGGCAACACCAATGCAGACCTTACAAAGGAAAGCAGTCTGGCTCCTAACACTGCACCTAATAATTCCATTCTTGGAATTGTGATTTTCTTCAAGGGGGCCACAATAACCCTAGATGCAACCAAAGATAATTTCTCACATCCATCTTCACACACTTTCAATTACACACAGAACCCGAATGCTCGTTCAATACTGTTACAATTCTTCCATGATGTCATTGCAAGAGCTCATTTTGTTTTGTAAAGCTTGGGGCAAAGGGTCATCCCAGCCTAAGCCTAATCTCCACAAATCCTGAAATAGGATTATGTTGGTAAAGGGGTTTAGGAAACCCATCGGATCATAGATCCTCGCTATAAAGCTCAGGACAAGGCGCTTAGTTTACTGAAGACTTTCAAGTTCAGGGACTGTTTCAAAGTAGAAACAGTCTTCTTTGGCAGACCAATGCATTCCTAGTATTTTCAATGATGGGAATCCAGCAGATTCAGCATCAAAGTCAAATTCTTTGTCGGTGCTTTGAGAGACAGACAACAAATTAGAGCCCCATTTAACAAGGGGAAAACATCCTTGATTCATTATATCACTTGTCCTAGTGACCATTTGCTCTATTTCCTCCTCAGTATCTGCACGAAAGAGCTAATCATCAACATACAAATTGTTTTTCAACTCATTCACAACAACAGAATCTTCAATTTTTTTGCAAATGTAATTTGATAGTAGCATTCAAAAGAAATGGGCTACTAGCATTCCCAAAGACCACACGGTTAAATCTCATAACCTTCATCTGACCATTGACATCCCAAATGAATCTATAAAGATTTTGATCAACTTTACTCACTTCGATTTGTAAAAATGCCTTTGTAATGTCTGAAGTTAGTCCAAATTTCCATCTGCGAAATCGCAGCATTATCTCGATCAGATTCGGGATGAGATTTGGCCCTTTTGACATGCAATCATTCACAGATAAACCATTGGGCCCTTTCACGGAACCATCAAACACTGGTCGTATTTTGGTCGTCACGCTACTTTCTCGCACCACTGGCCTATGTGGCAAATAGAATGTGGGATTGCGAGTTTCTATTTCATGTGGAGGTAACTCGTGGATAATACCACTGTCTCCATCTATGATAAAACAGCATTGTAAGCTGTGCGTAAAGAAGGGTTCGAATCCAAGTGTTTGGTGAGGTTGGCAGATCTTTTCTTAGCAATCATTAGATTATCCACTAACTTTTCTCGTTGACCATCAAACCATGGCAATTGAACAACATAACGTTCTCCTCAAAATGACACGTCCTATTGAAATGATCAACGGCTTTAGCATTTGAATCAAATACATTATGTACATCATCTGAAATGCCAATGGCATGTAGATCCCAAAGCGTATGACAAAGCTGATCCGGAATATCAGTCATGCACAAGAGTTGTTGGCCAATGTGATTATGATCACCCCCTTTTACACCCTTTTCCCACGAGCCTGAGATTCTCCACCCTAACTTGGTCTCTTTTGCAGACAGATATTCCGTTATTGAACATACATTTGGTTTCACAAATTTCCAAAATTAATCTAAACCAACAAGAATATAAATTTTCAAAGGACTGTCACTGTGCACACATGATCCTTCAGCCAACTTCAAACCTTTCCCTTGTATTATTCTGACAATTTCAGGGGGTAATTTGGGTTTTTGGATAGGGGCACAGATCAAGGGTGACTCAATGACAGTCATTTCTTTAGTTCCATTATTATCATGACAGCCTAGTAATAATTTGTATTTCTGTCTAATCACTGTCATATGTGGTTTTGATTGTCCAAAGATAGCCACAAAAATCTTTTCCCTGCCAACAACTGTTAAATTCAATTTTCAAATGCACTCAGAAGAAATGTATTTCCTGTCTGAGCCGCTGTCAAAGAGAATATTGACTTTCATGGTGTATTTACTATCACTATTTACCGCCGCAACACGAGCAGCCTGAAGAATTGTTACACACGATTGCACTGGTACGGCTTTACATGTAGAGACTGAGTCTGATCGAGCTCTGTATCATTATTCACAGTGTTTCACACTGGATTGTTCGACGAGGTACATAGGAAGTTGGGGTGCCTTCCACCACACGAATTACATCTGGCCTGGGATCTGCAGTCCTTAATCCGATGAGGACTCACACGCTACAGTTGTTTGGGTAAACTCGATGCGAATTGTTGTGAAGAGTTGATGTGTGTCGGGCACCCTTTCTCTCTGCTTTTGGATTGGATTGCCCAGCACGGAATGTTTGTGACCGTTCTCGACTGGGGATTTCCGTGTGGAGAAATTAAAGGAGATCCTCCAAGTTGCTTTTCATTCCCTCCCCTTTACGAGCCCACTCTAAACGTATGTTCTCCGGCAGTTTGTGGAGGACGAGAGGGGTCAAGATAACACCATAAGTGTCACCACTGACACCTAGGGCCTCCAGGCTTCTGATGTGCGTCTGTAAATCATCGTAGAGTGTCCATAAATCGACGGTAGAATAGCCCGGACAAGGCAGGTTCAGCAACCGTTGAATGTGAGCGAAAACGATACGCTCTTTCCTACCGAATCGTTGCTGAAGGATGGGTCTGGCTGTTTCGTAGTTAGCATCTGTCAGGGCCAGTCCATTGATGGCAGAGAGTGCTTCTCCCTTCAATAGTGACTGCACGTATGTAAATTTACCGATGTCTGGGATGTTCCCGTGATGAACAATGGCAGTAAATTTATCCCAAAACGCTTTCCATTGGCTGTGGTCACCAACATTGGTAACTTTGCTAACTGCGGTGTTGTGGCCGTCTTCGAACACGAATCGTGTTCGTTAACTGACGAACTGTTTGACTTAATCATGTCGTCCATCAATTCTTTCGCTCTTACGAGAGCCTTTTTCTTATCATTCCGGTAGTCCTCACAAGCACCAATTTCTGATTTTAAATCCTCGGTAGGAATTAATTCCTCCACCGCTTTCTGGCTATCGTCAAAAATATCTAATTTTTGTTGGATGTTTGTTATTATTTGTGACAGTTCTTGTGGACTTACAATTGAATTTGAATCTAAATTTTTTCACTTTGTTTGGAGCCAAAGTCAGTCTTGTTTTGGCTGCTGATCTGGTTCTTTTGGCACGTTCCAGATCCTTCATTGAATCTAGTTGAACCAATAAACGTGACAATTACTTGAATATCTAAAGAATAATCCAAGCCTCACATAGAGAACTCCCACAAAGGTCACAAGAGTTCTTTCACGTCACACGTGAAATCTGTTCAATGGCGGCGTTCTATGGTTCTTGTCAAACAATATTCACAATCTAATCTAAAGTCTCAAGTTCCCGGGGTTATCGGCACCATGTAGAAAATTATAAATAGTCAATAACGAGATGTGTTGTTGTATTCTATAGAAATGATTTTATTGTTTGACCAAATAAAGGTAACAAAATAAGGCGAATAATATTCCAATCGCCAATCCATCCAAATTGTCAACAAATCAAACATTTCAGCATCAT
>NC_088374.1:18473628-18483628 GCF_034508935.2 Berghia stephanieae | reverse complement strand
AGGTTAAAGATTTGTTTTTGCTACAGTCCATAACTTCTAGAAGCTAAGTAGTCACTAACACTTTGCGACTGTTTCGCTTCTTTCAGGCAAAGGGCACGATAAACAATAATGCAAGCATAAATTATTTACAATTGACCATCAAGAAACCAAAAATGGATGATTCAGGAACGTACGCCTGCCTAATGTATTATCTTGATGAGGTTCTCCAAATAAAAGAACTAAAAACAGAGGCAAACGTGACAGTGATAAGTAAGTACTTAATCACCTCCGATATTTCTTCTTCTTATTCCTCTACCTTGTGTCTTTACGTGTAATATTATGAGCACCTGGATTGTAACAGAGTTGTTTCTGTCGAAAAATCCCCCAAAGAACATGAATACATCGACAAGTGGAGAGCACCACCTTGTTGCCCATACCAAGCAAAGTGCTCACAAGAATCATGCTTGACAGGATGAAAGTTACGTTGGAAAAAGCATTATGAGATAAGCAGGCAGGCTTCAGAATAGAACGGTCATTCACAGACCAAATTGCAACTCTGAGAATAATTGTTGAGCAGTCATTTGAGTGGCAATCATTCTTATATCTATGCTTTATAGACTTCGAAAAAGCATTTGACAGCATATACAGGGGAAAGTATCTGCAACATCTTTCTCCACTACGGGGTGCCAGAAAAATTTATAAACATAATCAAACTACTTTATGATGGGTTTTCCTGCCAAGTCATCCATAATGGTCGACTCTCAGATGATTTTGACATCACATCAGGAGTTAGCCAAGGCTGTTTGCTGTCACCACTTCTATTTCTTGTGGTATTGGACTGGGTGATAAAGACAGCATATAGCAATTCAAACAATGCCATCCAATGGACATTTTCAAATGGACTTGAAGACCTTGAATTTGCAGATGACCTAGCCCTCCTCTCACACCTCCTACAAGACTTGCAGAACAAAGTCACGGCCATGTAAAAAAAAAGCTCAACGATTTGGTCTCAAGATAAGTGAAGAGAAGACAAAACTACTGCGCTTAACTGCCAAATAAGAAGCACAAATCACCATCTCTGGCACATCAATAGAATATGTCAGAGAATTTACATACCTTGGCAGCAAATTCAGTCAGTAGGGTGGAACTAATGAAAACATCATCGCTAGAATCACTCGAGGTGAAGCAGTCCTGCTCTATGGGTCAGAGACTTGGCGAACAACCTTGACCACATCAGCCAAGATACAAATTTTTGTCAATCGCTGTCTTCAACAAATACTCAAAAGTGCCAAATGCTGACCATTGTAATAGAACAAACCCAGAACAAGTGGATATCCAGGTCAGACGCAGAAAGTGGAGATGGGTTGGCCATATCCTGCGGAAAGAGCCCTGCACTTTAACCAAACAGGCTCTCGAATGGAACCCGCAGGGCAAGAGGAAAAAGACGTGGAGGAGAAGCCTTCACCAAGATTTGAGCGTCTCCAATCTTACCTGGAGTGAGACAAATGTCTGTGCCAAGGACAGAAGAAGACAGAAGAGAGCTGTTGAGGCCCTATGCTCCGCCAGGATCCAGTAGGCATAAGGAAAGTAAGCCAAGAAGGTCTGAGGTTCCATCCCCAGTGGAAGTAGACTGATTTTGTGGATATCTTTTTTTTCTTGTTTGTTACTTTCTTGCTTTACCTTGCACCTTAGATACACACTTGTTCATATCTTTATAAAATTATAGCATTATTTCACTTAGTACAAAAATAAAAAATGGATAAAGATGTGGAATTTTTCCGCCAATCAGTAACAGTAACAAAATGAAACATTAAAACTGCTGCTGTTAGCAAATTAACGAGGACAGCATGTCGCAGTGGCATGGTCTTTGTTTCGTACCCACAAGTTACTGAGTTCGACTACTCCGTCGCGCTGTGTGTTTTGATCAAGTCCTCTAGGGTTTTATTTCCTTTCCTGCCGAAGTGCAAAGGTCGAAAAGAGAAAGGTCTATTTGTTTCAATTAAAGAGCCATATTTACCTATGATATTAGTTTCTGGACCTCTTTGTAGGTAGCAGAATATTTAGTGTCCAAAACTCATTGTGAAATTGTGATAAATAAAACATGACTTATCTTTCTCAGATGAAGATATTACTGTAGTTTTGAAGCATTTATTGGAAAAAATATCTACTTTGGAAAAAAGCGACCAGGATCAGAAAAAACTCATTTTGGATCAAAAGTCCACACTCCAAGAGCAAGCAATACTACTAAATGAATATCATAAGCACGCACAAGATCAAGGTATGTATATTATAGAAGGAAGAAAATAATGCCAATCTTACGTTTTGATTTCTTTTTAATAAAAAGAAATTTTGATGATTAGTTCTCGCTAACTTGTATCAATCACACTACAAACAATGAGGGTTCCAAATGATGATGATGATAATAATAATAATAATAATAATAATAATAATAATAATAATAATAATAATAATAATAATAATATATAATAATAATAATAATAATAATAATAATAATAATAATAATAATAATAATAATAATAATAATAATAATATAATTATTATTATTATTATTATTATTATTATTATTATTATTATTATTATTAGATATTATTATTATTATTATATTATATTATTATATTATTATTATTATTATTATTATTATTATTATTATTATTATTATTATTATTATTATTATTATTATTATTATTATTATTATTATTATTATTATTATTATTATTATTATTATATTATTATTATTATTATTATTATATTATTATTATTATTATTATTATTATTATTATTTATTATTATTATTATTATTATTATTATATTATTATTATTATTATTATTATTATTATTATTATATTATTATTATTATTATTATTATTATTATTATTATTATTATTATTAACCCCAAGATTATTTCTTATCTATGCCCAAAAATTAATTTCGTCATCCTGGCACGTTATTGACACGGGTGCCTTACAATTGCTATTACTACTTTCAGAACCAAAATATTTATATTCTTTTCAGTTAACCAATTGGAAGAGAAGATTCACAACCAGGCCAACCTATTGGAAGAGAAGATTCACAACCAGGCCAACCAATTGGATGAGAAGATTCACAACCAGCCCACTACACTGATAGCGCAAGATATTATTTTAAAATGGCAAAACAGGTCTCTGCAAGAACAAGATAAAACTCTAAAAGAGCAAAATAATACTCTGAAAAACATAGAGAATACCATGGAAGAGCATGAGAGAAGTATAAAAGAGCAGAATTTGATTAAAAAAGAACAGGCCATAACAGTGAAAAGTCAGGGAGAAAGGCTGCAAAGTCAAGAACGTGAACTGAAGGAACAGAGAGATTGGTATTTTGTACACAAACGGGAAATGGACGCTCAGATAAAGCGACTGATTTCTAAACAAGCCCAGCTGCAAAATGAGAATATAAAAGGTGAGATCTTTTAGATTTTTTTTGAAAATGTTGTTGCTTGGACCTCGAAGAAAATAATACCGATAGAAACTGAATTGTAATTTTCGATAATTAGACGAAGACATACTGTGGACGTTTCAGTTTTCCCCTTTATCAACAAAACAATATGATTGAAAGACTACGGACGAATGAGATAATATGTGATAATTGTGTTGTTAAGGTGAATAAACAAAGACCTTGATTGGGCAGAAACTTGTATGCTCCTTTGTAATTACAATAGAGCAATATATAGTTTTACTAATGGTTAATATTCCCTTTATTGCACACATACTAATGCTTTATCCATCTGTGTTTAGGCCAATAGACAATTAGATAACCACGCCTCTCGGACAGTTCTCATAATGTAAACCAATGGCCGTGATTGGTTGGCACAGCAAACTATACATGATTTACTGTCGATATGGCATGTGTCTGAGTAAAATATCCACTGTTCTACCGCTTGATCAATGGAACTATAGTAAACTTAGACGTTTATAATCTGATCGAGAAGCAGGGTTTCTTGGTAATAAACGAAAAATTATTATATATTTTTTAAAAGTTTGTTCTTGGATATATTAGAGCAATATCTACTAAACGTGCTCAAAGCACTTTAGAATGGTACCTGGCGAACAACAAAACTTATCACGTAGGACGGAACATGACGCCTGTTTGGCGATATTACATTTTTATTTCTGACAGAGACAATACTGTTACCGGCCAGATACCCAAGTACTGTGAGAGAATGTGAGTAAAGAGCCTTTTCCAAGAATTCAACTGTTTGCCAAGCGAGCCTCGAACCTAAGAGCTTTAAATCCAAAAGCGAGTATCATACCACAAGACCACATAGACCTGTTGCTCCCAAGATATCCAATAGACTGGAAGATATTATTAACCAATGTTGTTTCTGTGTGTTCAATTTTAGGCTTCAAATATCACCTCCTAAATTTTGAGATATACTAAAGAAATCTTCCAGTGAATATAATGAATGTGATCTTTAGGACAAATATCAGTTGTTGCTGGAACATTAATTGTAGACACCTGGTCCTAATTTCATGTAAGCGGACTAAATTTAATTCTTTACTAGTCGAGTAAATGACTTGCTCTTCTTAAGCCCAAGTGAAGCAAATGACTTCAAAAAGTCGGATTTAATGAAAAAATAGAGCTTTGTATAGCGCAATATTACAGGGGATTCCTGGTCAACAGCAACATTTAACATGTAGGACGGGACATGCCACCTTTTAGGCAATATTATATTATTTCGGACAAAGACAACGCTGTTAACGGCCAGGAGAATGTGAGTAAAGAGCCTTTTCCAAGGACTCAACTATGCGCGGAGCGCGAGGCTCGAACCCAGGACCTTCCGATCCGAAAGCGAGTGTCATACCACTAGACCACATAGCCGCACTGTTTCTTGTTTCTGAATAGTTAACTCTTGCCTAGGAATGGTCGGTGTAACGACTGTGACTAATTTGGCTGTTTTGTGCTTGTAACGTCCAGCTCTATAGTACATGATGTCATCTAAGATACCAGTCTTCATATTTTCAATGCAAATGATTTCCAAGGGGAAATTAGCAACACATCCGATATAGATGGTACTTCGCTCCTATTCGAAGTTTATCTTAATGTTGCCATGATTAATCAAATCACGTGATATTTACTGTCGACTGATCGGACTACAATGATGTCCATGGTCGACTGTCAATTCTATATTTAGGACGATTAAAGTTTGATTGAAACTCAACCAAACTGAATTTAAAGAAACAAATAAAATGAATCACTTTATTTCAGTCAGTTACAGTAACAGCAGAATATTTTTTTTCTTCATAATATTATACTTTCTAACTTTTTTAGTTTTTGTTGTAATTTGAAGCGAACCCTTCCACTCTAAGTCATCGTTCACTCGCAACTCGCGAGCCGATTTGATTAGTTGTTTTTGTTTAGTTTTAACTCACAAAAATGTATACAGTATTTTCGACGATCTGCACTAGTCTTTCAGTATTTTAAAACCAGTGTCAAAAGCAGCAGGACAATTTCTGCTTCTGTCATTTTTAAACGATTTTATTTCCTTCCAAATCGGAGATAGCTTTTTATAAAAATAGCTGCTATCTTGTCAACGCTATGATGCGTCTTAGTAACTAGTCTCGGACTATGCTTGAAGCAACATCAAATTTTTTCAAGGGGGTCCCGATAGCTCAGTTGAAGGAGCACTCGCTTTCAATCAAAGTGACCAATATCGATACCGGGTGCAGTAGAGATGTTTTCTGCCCCCCCCCCCCTCTTGTCTATCAAACAATGATTGGGTTCCTGGGTCTGATATATCAGGCGGAATGTACTTTGAGATAGACAAAAATCTTATTCAAAGGGTAGCAATCAATTGCTATTGTCAGTTTCACGCTATAAAATAAAAACATGTCATTTTTAAGAATACAACAGTTTGGTCTTACTGATGTCTATGTATATGCAGGTCTGACATCCGAACCGACCCTTCGGCCCGGTTTACTATTAATGTAGTGAACAATAATTTGCGTCATTTTTGAGATTTCCATTATTACAATGAGCCCATAAGGAATTGGTTTATCAGACCTGCAAATAAGTGCACGCCCTGCCTTACCGATTAAATTTGAAACACTTGTTTTTTAAGAATTAGATAATGATATTATTGTGAATGATAACATTGATGATTAATGATTGGTATAGTTTTTTGTTATATTATTTTTTTCTTGTCTCTAGCTTTGGAAGATATTGGACACATTCAGAATCTTACAAATGTTTTTCAAGATTGCATGATGGAAGGTATGTCTAGAATCGAAGTCCATTTACTCCAAACTCCAAATGCTTTGTTATACAATAAATGATAACATGAATATCAATGATGATGATGATGATGATGATGATGATGATGATGATGATGATGATGATGATGATGATGATGATGATGATGATGATGATTAACAATAATGACAATAATAATAATAACAATAATAATAATAATAATAATAATAATAATAATAATAATAATAATAATGATAATAATAATAATAATAATAATGACAATAATACAATTATTATTATTATTATTATTATTATTATTATTATTATTATTATTATTATTATTATTATTATTATCATTATTGTTATTATTATTATTATTATTATTATTATTATTATTATTATTATTATTATTATTATTATTATTATTATTATTATTATTATTATTATCATAATTAAATCTCTAAGTTTAGCACAGTGTGTATATTATTTCATTTTCTATTCGAACAAACCACCCTATTTTCTGCTTACTCTGAAATAAAACTCAACACGTATCCAAAGTAAATTCTCAGGTTTCGGAATGTTTATTGTTGTCAAGAACAATGTCATGTTAACCTTACCAACCATAGGAGAATCTTCACACTCGTTACGATCCAACCAGAACGTTTATCATTCAGATTTCTTCTGTAACTCACACAATTTAAAGAAAAAATATTTTATTATAGCTATAAAAACGTGGCATTTTGTTGTAGAGTATATTTTGCTGATCAATAATATGCATATAATGTATTTGTTGCTTGTCTGATTGAGTAAGAAAATTTGTTTTTGTCTTCGGTGGATGTGAAATTTTGGGAAAAATTCTGAAAATGGCTGGTAAAGAAACGGTTAATCAATCGATATTTGAAGGGCGAATTGTCGGGACAACAATTCATATCATAGGTTGTTTTATTTTTCTCTTGTACCGCAGAACATCGTTCAATAAAGTCACGAATTCGTCTTCATAATTTGCCTTTAATTCCAACGATAAGATATGACACGTGCTATCAAAACGATTATTAGTCGGGATGATCCAGGTAATGAAAATTGTGGTTCAAGTCAAATTGCTCGAACACAGAAAATGCTGGTTTTATTTGGGGTTTTTTTGGGATGGGGGGGGGGGGGGGTTGGTCCAAAATTCTCCACAAAAAAAAAAATTCATCTCATCTCAGTTTAAGTCTGATATTATTTTGGCTACAAATTCAATTTTCTGATTATCGGTTATCCCGACATAATACTGAGTTGAGATGCTGGGTCACAAATGACATTTACTCCACCCTCTCCATAAATAAATAAAAGCGAGTGGAGCATAGTAACGCGTAATGATATCATGTTTGCAATGATAATTTGTGACGTCAGATTATCAAGCGTAAATTTCACTAAAATCAGATTCTTTAAAAAGAAGAATCAATTTGAATGTTTTTGACAATGTCTTTTATTCAAAGATGACGAAATAAGAATCGATTGAGGGGTAGAATAATAAACGATTTCTTACACTCTTGCGTTTTGGAATTCGAACTTTATTTCCAACGCGTACTTGCAAGCTCCTGCAGCGGTTGGTAACACGTACGGAATTTCAAAAAGCAAGAGTGTAAGAATCGTATATTAATAATCTGATTGTATTTTAATTAAACCGTTTCATCGAGATTTGACTTGTTGGACGACAGAGAAAACAACCAGAGTCGATCTTTTAAAGAGTCAATAGAAAAAGGTAAATCGCAAAATGTAAAAATAATTTCCAAATGCTTAATAGTAGCCATCGTTAACTTACAGCCCGACATTGACCCAAAAATACAAGGGTCTAAAGACACGTCTTTTGCCACAAGAGAAAACAAATCGTGGGTTGTATTCAATACTTCAACCAATTGAATCATTTGTTACCTTGAGCACAACTAACTATAATTCACTAGACTGTGAAAGAAAACCAGGAAATGACGTTAAACTAAAAGGCCTAGTTTGTTCTTGTGTCAGGCTATAAGTTTATGCTTGTTAAGCACTGACCAAAAAATTACGTCAAAGGACAAGTCTTTGAACGAAAACAAATCGTGAATTGCATTCAATTGTCCAACCTAGAGGCCTGAAGTGTCAGGCTACAAGTTAACGAATATACAGGTTAACATACTGGTTACAAACAGATGCATGCGTAAGCAACTCAGAATAAAATGGATGGACAGGATAAGGAATGAGATTAGCGGAAGAGTAGCGTCCCTTGATTGGACGTCACCCATAGTCTGTGACGTCACCGGCGGAAAAGTTATTAGAGAGAGAACGTCATGTTGGTTGTGCGCATGCGTCTCTCGTCCTCGCGGCCAAAGACCAATAATCTGTCTGTACTGTGTCGGTCTCTTTTATACGACTCGCATTCACTCTCTTTTTCGGCTATGTGGTCTTGTGGTAAGAAACTCGCTTCCGGATATGAAGGTCCTGGGTTCAAGCCTCGCTCTGCGCATAGTTGATTCCTTGGAAAAGGCACTTTACTCACATTCTTTCACCGTACTCACGTTTAAAATGAGTACCTAGTCGTTAACAGCGTTGTCTCAGTCCGAAAAAAAATGTAATATCGCCTAACAGGCATCATCCCATAAGTTAAAGCTATGAAATCTCTTCTTGTTGACACAATATACTACAGTGTTGATAAGAAGGAAGAATATGGAGGTCATCCCTTCATTTGTTTTTGTGGAAAGTTTGCCACGAGATTGTTATACTTTTTATGCCAGATCCCCAAATCAGGACGCAAAACGGGTATCAACACAGATAATGATATTTTTTCCACCAAAAATGTTTTATATTAACCTGTAATGACGATACATGATAATTTAAACCGCTCAATATGAGCAATTATTTTTTTTTACAAATGACCCAAACCTACAATTAATGTTTTAAGAAATTGGGCTTTAATTTCATTCCTTCATTTGACCCTATTTTCAGTGAAGAAAGACATAAAAAATGTTACGACCCAAGACAATAAAGGTAAGTGTGCATTTGAATTGAAATACTGTTTAATTATTTTATTTCTCTACCTGAGTTAAATCTGATATAAACTTTAGCGTACATATAGGGCAGAATCCACTGACGTGCACAAAGAGCTTTACAAGATGTCACTGACCAACAGAAACGCGTAACGTGGAAAACGAGACAATACGCCTGTTAGGCGATATTACAGACATCGATGTTCGCGGCCAGGTACTCATTTCACACCTTAGTACGGTTAGGAAATGTGAGTAAAGAGCCTAGCAAGGCTCGAACCCAGGTCCTTCCGATCTGAAAGCGAGTGTCATATCACTGGACCACATAGCAGCACATTAAGTGAATTTGATCTACAGACAACATGCAACCTGCAGTCCCATATCGTAAGAAATCTATTTTTTCTCTCCTTTTTAAGGATTAAGCTTTAACATTGCTCCGTATCGATAGTATGCGCTAGGGTAAGAAACTCACAACATTGCCATCCGGAAGTATAACGTACCAACACACAAAACTCTGTGTAACCACGAACGTTTATAGTCTGGTTAATACAGTTTAGTGAGAATTACTCATAAACGCGGATGACATACAATGACAAAGACCTGAGCGGCGTCAACTTCGAACTATGATGGCCATGTTGAAAATTTTGACAACTAAAGCAGGATCACTGGACAATCTGAAAATTTTAAAATTAATTTTTTACCAATTAGTGTACAAGAAGCTTGCAGAATTTCAGAATTAAAAGATAATTCTATCACCCGTTGATTCAAATGATTAT
>NC_088374.1:18461128-18466128 GCF_034508935.2 Berghia stephanieae | reverse complement strand
AATGTTGCGACAAAAACATCAACATCGTCAAACTGGAGTAAACCTTGGATTGGCGGTAGATTAAAACGTCTGATAGAGAAACGCAGAACTGATACAGGAAGATGAAAAGAACGAATTCAGATAAAGCACGCTCAAAGTTTTAATAATTTAAATAGAAAGTACAAAAAGAATGTCGGAAAACACATATCGACCACATGACAAATCTTATAAACGGAGACAATAAAAACAACCTTTTGGATGCATTAATGCGAAATCGAAAGGCGTAAACCATCAAAACGCTTTTTAAAAAGGCAAATATCCCCAATGAACAATTTTACTCCCTCTTTTCGCAAGATTCACACAGCGATCTGCATAATCTCATTAAACAAAATAACATTATGAATCAGAAAATGACTGACATCCATGTGAACCCAAAAGGCGTAACAAAATTACTCAAAGGTTTAAATACCCAAAAAAGCTCAGAAGACACTAGCAAAGCGTCATCTTTCAACTAAGAACACAACACATACCGCTCAACAACCATTTAAGCAAAATTACAAAAGACACATCCCCTTCCTGCCCCCTATGTCAACACCCCAATGAAACAGTAACACACCACTTGCTTGAATGTCAACCTCTTGAAGAACTGAGATGCACATTCCTCCCACCAAATCCAAGCATCAGTAACACACTTTATAGTCACCTGGAACAACTACAAAAGACGTCTAACTTCTACGTCATGGCACAAGACCGAAGGGCTAGAGCTCAGGTTGTCGCTGGTTTGTATAAGTAAGTAAGTAAGTAAATACCCAAAAAGCAACAGGACCAGATGGAATTCCAGCACGACTTCTCAAAAACTAAGCGGATGAGATTGCCCCGGTACTATACCTTATATTCAATCCTCACTAGACCAAGGAGTTGGAAGCAGGCTAACATCCTCCCTATATTCAAGAAAAGAGACAAAACCCTACCAGAAAACTATCGTCCAATCTCACTGACATCTATGAGCTGCAAAATTTTAGAGCATATTATATACAGCTCAATTATGGACCACCTGGAGCACCATAACATCCTCACTGACGGTTAACACGGACTTCGAGCTCGCCGATCATGTGAGACACAGCTGCTATCAATCACCTTTGACTTTTTGCAAACACTGCAAATTTGAGGACAGACAGATGTAATTCTATTGGACTTCTCAAAAGCCTTCGACAAAGTCAATCACAGAGGTCTGCTACTTAAAATCAAACAGTTTGAGATTTTTAACAATGCCACCAGTTAGATTGAAGCATTTCTCAGTAAGAGAGTCCAAAAGTAATTTTTAAAGGTAAAGAGTCAATTCAAACACGACAAAAGTTGAGTCAGGAGTTCTGCGAGGCATTGTTCTCGGGCCACTCATCTATCATTTAAATATATGAGTATATTCTGCTCCCTAAGGGCCTATTCACCAGACACCATAATTCTCTGTCATCCTTTAAAGCCACTTTGAGGACAAAGTATTTCCTTTCAGTTTTTTTATGAGTGAATTTATTGAATTGTATCTAGTGATATATCTATACGATCGCATGTGCATATATGTATAAGCAATTCCGAGCACTTTATTTTTTGAATGGAGCGCCATTGAAATAAACGCATTCTTCTTCTTCTTCTTCTTCTTCTTCTTCTTCTTCTTCTTCTTTCTTCTTCTTCTTCTTCTTCTTCTTCTTCTTCTTCTTCTTCTTCTTCTCCTCCTCCTCCTTCTTCTTCTTCTTCTTCTTCTTCTTCTTCTTCTTCTTCTTCTTCTTCTTCTTCTTCTTCTTCTTCTTCTTCTTCTTCTTCTTCTTCTTCTTCTTCTTCTTCTTCTTCTCTTCTTCTTCTTCTTATTATTATTATTATTATTATTATTATTATTATTATTATTATTATCATTATTATTATCATTATAGTAATAATAATGATAATAATAATAATAATAATAATAATAATAATAATAATAATAATAATAATAATAATAATAATAATAATAATAATAATAATAATAATAATAATAATTACCAACAAAACACGATGAACAAGACACTAAGAACAAATGACATATGTGCATGTTTGATACGATACGTTTAGTCTATCTTCAAAAGATAATAAATCTTTAAGATAAGATAATCATTTTCTATAAGTTGTTTTACTAAATCAAACAAAAGGCATCACCTATATTTTTTGGTCATTTTGAGAGCAATATAACCATTAATTGTTGGCTATTCATATTTATCAACATTATATAATCAAGTGTTTCTAAAATATATGTCATTTAAGCATTATAGTGGATACACCTTTTAAAGTCAATTTTACATTCTTTGCAGAATTGTCCTATGACAAAAATTTAAAATAGAGTGAGTTATGTAATATAAATGTATAGCTTTGCAAACATGCTAATAAATAAAGAATATGATCTATCGCTGATGTACTAAAATGATATCTAGTAATGATAACAAGTCCTGATCTATTTCCTTCTTTCCTTATAGTAAATAGTCACAAAAGCAGAAGAGATAGCTGGGAACTTTATTTATTTATTCCATTATTTATCAGGTACAATATGACAAGCACAGTAGTAATCGGAGAGCGTAAGTATTGATGAACATTAAATACAGTGTTACTCTTTCCGATCCACACCGTACTTGATTTCAAGCCGAATATTTGTCAGAGATCTAAGGTATAAAAGATAGGCACCACAAAAGAATGAAAAGGTATAATTTGACTCCAGTTGTAGCAACACTTTATAAGTCTCCAACTGACACGCCATACATAACGATAAACAATAGGGGGGCAGCGTGGCTCAGTGGCACGGTCTTTGCTTCGTATCCGAAAAGGACAGAGTTCGATCACCCGCTGCCGCGCTGTGTGATTTTGAGCAAGTCACCTCGTCCTAGCTTAATTTTCGGCTCTGCACTGCGGCTGATGCCTGTATTCTTCCATCTTCAAATTGGACCTGAGCCTAGAATGTGATGAATGAAGTAAATAATATATATATATATATATATATATATATATATATATATATATATATATATATATATATATATATATATACATATATATATATATATATATATATATATATATATATATATATATATATATATATATATATAATATATTTAACTATGTGTATGTATATTGTTAACAGTCCCGATTTACTCCCAATGAATATCCATGAAAAACCATCTTAATCCATTTCTATACGAAACACACAAATCATATTATACACAACCTTTGTAAAATCGGTGCTTATATAGAACGGCGTTACATGGGCACTAACTGGGAACTAGTAGCAAAAATTAGACAGATTCCATAGGAAACAACTGAAAAGAGTCTTGAATAAACGATACCTCATCAAAATAAGCAATAAAACACTGTATGAAAAATATAATGAAAAACCCTTATCCATTCAAATCCTGGAGGCAAGATGGCCGCTTTTGGGGCATATACTCAGAAGAGATGAAAATATACCAGCGAATAAAGCCATGAATACTTTTTTTTCATCCCATAACCTGGACACAAGAAATATCAAGGTAAACCACACACCTAATTTCATACTGTCCTGAATAGAGACCCAAAATGCCGTCACAATAACAAAGAATCAAATTGAAAGAAAGACCTTAAGAAATTAGCATCCACAGCAAAAGATCGTGAACTGTGGAAGGCAATGACACAGATGATTAGAGACGCGACCGAGGCGACCCGATCGGATGATTTGTAAACGAAAGAACAAAGGGTTTCCTCCATGTAAATATAAAAACAATAATAATAATAATAATAATAATAATAAAATCAAATTTTGAGCTTTTATGAAGTTCAATAACCCCTAAACGTGCTCAAAGCACTTTACAAGGGTCCCTCACCAACAGCAACGCATAACATATAGAAAGGGACATGACGCCAGTTAGGCGAGATTACAATTAATTTCTGACTGAGACAACGCTGTTAACGACCAGATCTCCGTTTACACCTGAATACGCTGAGAGAATGTGAGTAACTACTCAACTATGCAGGTCCTTCCAATCCGAAAGCGAGTGTCATACCACAAGACCACATAGCCTCATAGTACTATGAGGAGGAAAGAACAATTAAGAGAGGGGAACTCAAAATAAGTATAGAAGATTAGAAAACTGAGAAATCATATGAAAATAGCATGCAGAGGTTTTCACAGGGAGGTCTCTCGTAAAGTAATTTGACATCAGATGTGAAAAAGTTCTAGCAAGCATGAAGATTAAAGAGTGCCGGTTTTCTTGGTTTAGAACCAAGCAGCTGATGGCTGGGCGGACGTGACGTCAGACTGTTGAGCCATAATAATTTGGTACAATATAAAAATGCTTTGTACAAAAATGAAAGCAATACATTAAAAAGAGAACAAAATTACAAATAGAGAAAATTCCGGACTCCAATACCCTTTTCAGTCAATAGGAAATATGAATACATCACATTTAAACAAGACATATGACAGAAAAATATTAGATACTTGGTAGCGATATGCAAGTATTGTAAAAACTTTTTAATTTTTCTTTGTTTTGGCTGAAAAAGGGATTGAAACCGAAACTTCTCTTGTATGCTATTTAAATTATTGTTTTTGTATGACACTCCCTTTGGAATCCGAAGGCCTAGGTTAAAGCCATTCTCGGCGCATAGTTGAGGCTTTGGAAAAGGCACTTTACACATTATCTCACCTTACTTGATAAAATGAATACAAGAACGTTAACAACGTTGTCTATATCTAAAAATAATATATCATCGACTTACAGGCGTCATGTCTAGTTGCAAATGGGCAGGGAAACCTTGTAATGCCCTTTGAGCACATTTAGTAGACATTGCGCTATATAAAATGCTCAACGATTGCCGGCGAAAACTATCTTGCTCAACCTAAATTACTGAAATCAATATTGCTAATACTACTATTACTATACTACTACACTACTACATACTACTATCTACTACTACTACTATCTACTACACAAACTACTTACATACTACTACACTACTACTACTAC
>NC_088374.1:18451128-18453628 GCF_034508935.2 Berghia stephanieae | reverse complement strand
TCGCTTGGAATAAACACTAAAAAGAAAAATTTCCCCTTAGGGATGAATAAAGGGAATTAATTAATTACAGTAGAAAATAAAAAGAAAAGAAAAAAAAAAAAGTTGTGATCGCAGTGATGTAGGGCCTATCACTATTGTGGTATGACACTCTCTTTCGGATCGGATGGTCCTGAGTTCGAGCCTCGCTCGGCGCATAGTTAGTTGAGTCTTTGGAAAAGGCTTTTTACTCATATTGCCTCACCGTACTCAGGTGTAAAATGAGTACCTGGTCGTTAACACCGGGTTTTTTTTTCTGTCCGTAAAATTGTAATCGCCGAACAAGCGTCATGTCATATCTTACTTGTTCGGTGTTGTTGTTGGCCACGGACCCCTTATAAAGCGCTTTGAGCACGTTTAATGGATATTGCCCTTTATAAAAGGCAATTTAAATTGTATGGGATGAAAATGTCCCCTTAATACTGTTTTTTAAAGACATAATTTATATTACGTCATTGACAGGTGGCATGGTGTCTCGTCAGGTAACAAACGCAAGCGGCGTCAAGCGTGGAAAATAATTGGATGGTGACATTGATAAGAAAAAATAAAGGAAAATTGACTCTGTCGTAGTGTCCTTATATAAAATAATATACCCATAAATTCAGTTGACTTAGATGTTGATGGGTATTTGGCAACAATTATTGAAGGAAACTAAAACATTTTCTTATACATAAATAGATGCCTAAGAGGAGAGATGCATGTTGTGAAAAGGAACTTTGATCATAAAATAGCTTAATAGAAAAATAAAGAGTGAATGTGAAGATTAAAATTATAACATTCACTGTGTTATATATATATATATATATATATATATATATATATATATATATATATATATATATATATTGTTTTAATATTTACCACAATGTTGGAGTATATATAAAGATAATAATTTGCTCCATTGCTACATGTCGAGCACTATCAGTACCATATTTGTATCAAACACGATACAATCTATATATATATATATATATATATATATATATATATATATATATATATATATATATATAGATATATATTTATATATATATGTGTGTGTGTGTGTGTGTGTGTGTGTGCATTTTTAGCTATACATTGTTATGTAACCCCACGAGAGACAATGGAAACGAAACATATTTCTAAATACACATTTTAAACTTTGCAACTGAATGTGATTCGAACTCGAGACACCCGTCTTGGTTTCAGTTCAAGCCAGACACATAATTACCACACCACAGCTACAACCATGCCTTTCCTTCCTCCATACCAAATTGACTAACGCTATAATTACAAGATTGATGTAACAAGCAACTAAAATAATGACATACCCTTTGAAAATGCATGTTGTCAGTAAACAAGTATTGATAGCATTCAAACAAAGAAAGACGATAATTATAGTACAGCGATGCCAATCCTTCCTGGTTCTTTGTATTCGTCCAGACCAAATTGACTAACGCTGTTTCATTTTCAAACATATGTTTATTTATTTATTTATCTATTTATTTACTGTTTTATTAATATAATTCTTTCCTATTTTTAATTTTTTTTTTTTTTTTTTACTTTTTAATTTATGATTTTTTTAATCTTTTAAAATTATTTTTTTAAAGGTCAATATACCTACACCTGTTTATTGTCGTATTTAAAAGACGGAGATAATTCTAAATTGGCAAAGCAACGACAAACATTGGGTGTCACCCATGACTGAGGTAAAAAAAAATTGACTGACGCTAAAATTATAAGATCGATGTAACAAGCGACTAAAATAATTCCATACTCTTTGAAAATGCATGTTGTCAGTAAACAAGTATTGATAGCATTCAAACAAATAAAGACGATAATTATAGTACAGGGATGCCAATCCTTCCTGGTTCTTTGTTTGTATTCCTCCAGACCAAATTGACTAACGCTAAAATTACAAGATCGATGTAACAAGCGACTAAAATAATTACATATCCTTTGAAAATTTATGGTATCGGTGAACAAGTATTGATAGCATTCATACCACCAAAAAAAGACGGTAATTATAGTACAATTTCAACGTCTCGGTAACGATGTCTAATTGCTTTCTGTCTAGCAAGATGCTTCTTCATTGCATGTTTGTTTTTTGGTGTTAATTAAAGTGGGTTTTTTTATCATGAAATCCATGGCGGTTGGAAATTATTTTTTACGGCAATTCAAAATTATCAATTATCTTCATCACAGGTTTTTTTTAAAATCCCAAAACAATTATATCCACAATCACATCTACTGTAATCTAGCACTGACATCATCACCATCATCACTATCATCATCTTAAACAAACACCACCCCACCGTCCCTGGAACCAACGTCGCCAGCCGTTACATCGACACATCCAAACAAAAAACAAACAAACAAAACAAACAAAACAAAAAAGAAACAAACAAAACAAAAACCACCACCAAACTCCCATCACAACGAACAGCAACAACAAACACCACCTTCACACAACAAACACCAGCAC
>NC_088374.1:18443628-18446128 GCF_034508935.2 Berghia stephanieae | reverse complement strand
CTTCCACTATGTAATAAAATTAAAGAGTTATGAATGAAAAAACTAAATGTGTCGATTGCGGCAAAACTGGTTGGATCTGGGTCAGCCCAGATACTGTCCTTTTGTTGGTTAGGGCAGAATTCTCAATACCACAACCAACACCACGGCCACAATGTAGTAATTGACCTTTTTCTCTCAACGCATTACTACTTTCAACAGGTTGTAGAATGACCCAGTTTCTAATCAATGTTCTAGTTTTTTAAAGAAGGAATATGAAAGAAATGACTGGAAAAAAATGGGGATAGAACTGTTTTCGTTCTAATTGGAGGTGGAGGTGGAGGAGGAGGTGGAGGAGGAGGAGGAGGTGGTGGTGGAGATAGAGGAGGAGGAGGTGGATGTGGAGGAGGAGGTAAAGGTGGAGGTGGAGGAGGAGGTGGAGGAGGAGGTGGAGGTGGAGGAGGAGGTGGAGGTGGAGGAGGAGGTGGAGGTGGAGGAGGAGGTGGAGGTGGAAGAGGAGGAGGAGGAGGAGGTAAAGGTGGAGGTGGAGGAGGAGGAGGTGGTGGAGGTGGAGGAGGAGGTGGAGGTGGAGTTGGAGGTGGAGGTGGAGGTAGAGGAGGAGGTGGAGGAGGAGAGTTAGTACATCAGACCCATTATTCCCATGAAGCTGGAGTTTATCCCGGTTTCTAAATCGTGATGCGGACAATAGCAAATGCTTGCTACTCTTTGGATAAGACGCTAGTCTATCGCAAAGTATTTCTGCCAGGCAGGAGGCGGCGGCGGTGGTGGTGGTGGTGGTGGTGTTGGGGGGGGGGGGTTCGGAGAAATCCTCGACTCCTGCACCTGGAATCGATCTCGACTCCTTTGCGTGCGAAGTGAGTGCTCCACAACTGAGTTATCGGGGACCCCCCCCCCCCTTTTTCCCTCCACTCTATAATAAAGGAAGAAATAATTACATTGTCATTAAATTGGATGTTATCGAGACTTTTAACCCTCCCTTCACCAGCCATTTTCATGATTTTCCCCAAAATTTAGCATCCAACTAGCACCCAACTAACACAAAAATATATTTTTTTCACTCAGACATAGGTAATAGCAATACAATTCTTGCGATACATAGTTTCTTCAGCAAAACATACTCTACAACACACTGTTCATTTTCATTGAATTGTATGCAAAAGAACTTTGAATAAGAAAAAAGGTTGGTTGTATCGTCACGAATGTGACGATTTTCCTGTAGTTGGTGAGGAGAGGGTTAACCCTCTAGGATCAGTGTTTAATTTTAGTCTAACTGGATGATGAAGAGAGCAAGGATAATGAGCTTAAATGGCGGATAGATGTTTTGAAGGAAATACCATCCAGTCATTAACGATTTACTTACATTTAATAACAAAACATGATACATTTATCGAAAACAAGTTACACAAATAATTACCACTGATGCATTAAAAACAAAGAAATGTTAACAATTCGATAAAACGAACATACACATGTGAGCGTACATGTGTGTGTGTGTGTGTGTGTGTGTGTTTTTGTGTTTGTATGTGAGTTTGTGTGCTGTGTGTATTGCCATCTCCTTGTAAATATAGATACGTTACCAATAGTTTCAAAACGGTATGCAGTGAGATTTACAAGAATCCATTATATTATTTTAGAGGGGAAATTATTATAAATTTTGATATATTCTTTTTTGTTTTTGTTTTTGTTTTGTTTTGACCATTAAGAAACTAAAAAAAGGATAGAACCAAAAACACAAGAGGTTCCTAAATGAGCCCATAAGATGTAGAGAGAGATAAAGTGAGCAAACTTGACTTATATATAAGGGAGCAACACAAAACAAACGACGTTTCGGCTTTTGCCTTCTTCAAATAAACACGAAATATGTTATAATGTAAATGTTTCCTTGAAGAAGGCCAAAGAGCGAAACGTCGTTTGTTGTGTGTTGTTCCCTCATATATAGGTCAGATTTACTCACTTTATCTTTCTCTTCATAAAACAGGATAATCCATGTTTTAGTTTTTTTTGGCCAAAAATATTTTTAAAATAAGAATAGAACATTTATACAGAGCATTACCCACTAAAGTGCTCAATGAGCTTTACAATGGGTCCTTGACCAACAGCAACACATAACATGTAGGACGATACATGACGCCTTTTAGGCGATGTTACATTTTTTTTTCAGATAGAGACACCGCTGTTAATAATAATAATAATAATAATAATAATAATAATAATAATAATAATAATAATAATAATAATAATAATAATAATAATAATAATAATGCTGAAAACTTATATAGCGCTATAACTCCGAGACACCAGACTCTAAGCGCTTAACTGCCAGGTACTCACTTTACACCTGATTACGATGAGAGAATGTGACGAAAGAATGCGAGGCTCGAACCCAGGACCTTCCGATCCGAAAGCGAGTGCCATATCACAAGACCATAGCTGCATATAAATAAATGTTAGTATTAACATCTCCCAGGCACGTTACGCGTTTGAAACTGTTGGCCACAAATTA
>NC_088374.1:18438628-18441128 GCF_034508935.2 Berghia stephanieae | reverse complement strand
TTCTTTCTTTCAATCTCTTTATCTTTAAAAAGATCTTCACATCTAAGTCCGTTGAAATTATAAGTCCTTGATATTATGACCTTCCGCATTATTTCTAAATGATTCTCTCTTCTTCTTCTTCTTCTTCTTCTTCTTCTTCTTCTTCTTCTTCTTCTCTTCTTCTTCTTCTTCTTCTTCTTCTTCTTCTTCTTCTTCTTCTTCTTCTTCTTCTTCTTCTTCTTCTTCTTCTCTTCTTCTTCTTCTTCTTCTTCTTCTTCTTCTTCTTCTCTTCTTCTTCTTCTTCTTCTTCTTCTTCTTCTTCTTCTTCTTCTTCTTCTTCTTCTTCTTCTTCTTCTTCTTCTTCTTCTTCTTCTTCTTCTTCTTCTTCTTCCCTTTTTCTTCTTCTTCTTCTTCTTCTTCTCTTCTTCTTCTTCTTCTTCTTCTTCTTCTTCTTCTTCTTCTTCTTCTTCTTCTTCTTCTTCTTCTTCTTTCTTCTTCTTCTTCTTCTTCTTCTTCTTCTTCTTCTTCTTCTTCTTCTTCTTCTTCTTCTTCTTCTTCTTCTTCTTCTTTCTTCTTCTTCTTCTTCTTCTTCTTCTTCTTCTTCTTCTTCTCTTCTTCTTCTTCTTCTTTCTTCTTCTTCTTCTTCTTCCTTCTTCTTCTTCTTCTCTCTTCTTCTTCTTCTTCTTCTTCTTCTTCTTCTTCTTCTTCTTTCTTCTTCTTCTTCTTCTTCTTCTTCTTCTTCTTTCTTCTTCTTCTTCTTCTTCTTCTTCTTCTTCTTCTTCTTCTTCTTTCTTCTTCTTCTTCTTCTTCTTCTCTTCTTCTTCTTCTTCTTCTTCTTCTTCTTTCTCTTCTTCTTCTTCTTCCCTTTTTCTTCTTCTTCTTCTTCTTCTTCTTCTTCTTCTTCTTCTTCTTCTTCTTCTTCTTCTTCTCTTCTTCTTCTTCTTCTTCTTCTTCTTCTCTTCTTCTTCTTCTTCTTCTTCTTCTTCTTCTTCTTCTTCTTCTTCTTCTTCTTCTTCCTTCTTCTTCTTCTTCTTCTTCTTCTTCTTCTTCTTCTTCTTCTTCTTCTTCTTCTTCTTCTTCTTCTTCTTCTTCTTCTTCTTCTTCTTCTTCTTCTTCTCTTCTTCTTCTTCTTCTTCTTCTTCTTCTTCTTCTTCTTCTTCTTCTTCTTCTTCTTCTTCTTCTTCTTCTTCTTCTTCTTTCTTCTTCTCTTCTTCTCCTTCTTCTTCTTCTTCTTCTTCTTCTTCTTCTTCTCTTCTTTTCTTCTTCTTCTTCTCTTTCTTCTTCTTTCTTCTTCTCTCTTCTTCTTTCTTCTCTCTTTGCTTGTATGTCTCTTCCTTTTCCTCTCTCCTCCTCCTCCTCCAACTTTTTTCTTCTCCTCCTTCCCTTTCTTCGTCTTTATTTTTTCCTTTCTTCTTCTTCTTCTTCTTCTTCTTCTTCTTTCTCTTCCTTTCTTCTTCTTCTTCTTCTTCTCTCTTCTTCTTCTTCTTTCTTCTTCCTCTTCATCTTCTTCTTCTTCTCCTCTCCTCCTCCTCCTCCTCCTCCTCCTCTCCTCCTTCTCCTCCTCATTTTCCTTTTCCCATTCTCCTCCTCCTCCTCTTCCTCCTCCTCCTCCTTTTCCTTATTTTTCTTCCCTATTTTTCTCTTCATCATCATCACATTCTTCATAATTATCTTTTCATTTCTCTCCCCTCCCCCTTATCTTCTCCCTCAAGTCTCTGTCCTCTCTCATTCTCCCTCTTCTCTCTCTCTCTCTCTTCTCTTTCTCTCTCTCTCTCATCTCTTCTATTCTTTTTTTTCTTTCTCTTCTCTCCCTCTCTTTTTCTCTCTCTCTCTCTCTCTCTTCTCCTCTCTCTCTCTCTTCTCCTTCCCTATCTCTCTCTCTCTTTCTCTCTTTCTTCTTCTTCTTCTTCTTTCTTCTTCTTCTTCTTCTTCTTCTCTTCTTCTTTTTCTTTCCTTTTATGTCTCTTCCTCCTCCTCCTCCTCCTCCTCCTCCTCCTCCTCCTCCTCCTCCTCCTTCTCCAACTTCTTCTTCTCCTCCTTCCCTTTCTTCGTCTTTATTTTTTTTTTTTTCGTCTTTATTAATCATCATCACATTCTTCATAATTATCTTTTCAGTTTCTCTCCCCATCCCCCTTATCTTCTCCCTCAAGTCTCTGTCTATCTCATTCTCCCTCTCACTCTCATTCTCTCTCTTTCTCTTTCTCTCTCTCTCTTTTTTCTTTCTCTCTTTCTCTCCCTCTCTTTCTCTTTCTCCCTCCTCTCTCTCTCTCCTCTCTCTCTCTCTCTCTCTCTCTGTCTCTCTTTCTCTTTCCCTATCTCCCTCTTTCTCTTTATCTCTCTCTCTCTCTTTTTTTTCTCTCTTTCTCTCTCTCTCTTCTTGCTTTTTATCTCTTCATGTATGTCTCTCTATCTCTCTTTCAATTCCTTCATATTCCGTTTTTCTCTCAATAATATTCTAATCTTCTTCTTCCTCTTTTTTCTTCTTCTTTTCATTTTTCTCCTCCTCATCCTCCTCATCCTC
>NC_088374.1:18431128-18433628 GCF_034508935.2 Berghia stephanieae | reverse complement strand
AATTGATTCCGAGATGCTGTTTATAATTGTGGTTTTTGCTTGCATCTGGTCCTGGGTGTGGGCAAAATCCAGATCATCCAACTGTGTCCAGGGGGTCCAATGTTTCCTTTCCTATCAAGGGCTTATAAAAATAACGGATTTAATTGTGCAGATCTATCATATTCTAATCACGGGCTAAACCTGCACAATTGAATCCGTTATTATTATAAGCCCTTGATAGTACAGACTTCCGAATTACTTCTAAACGATTCTTCTTCTTCTTCTTCTTCTTCTTCTTCTTCTTCTTCTTCTTCTTCTTCTTCTTCTTCTACTACTACTACTACTACTACTACTACTACTACTACTACTACTACTACTACTACTACTACTACTACTAGAACTACTAGTACTACTACTACTACTACTACTACTACTACTACTACTACTACTACTACTACTACTACTACTACTACTACTACTACTACTACTACTACTACTACTACTACTACTACTACTACTTCTTCCTCCTTTTTTAAATTTCTCTATCGTTTCTTTCCTTCTTTCTTTTTTTTTTCATTCCTTGTTTTTTTTTAAGTTCTTTCTTTCATACTCTTTCTTCTTCTCCTCCTCCTCCTTCTATCCTTCTCCTCCATCTTCTTCTTCTTCTCCTTTTTCTTTTTCTTCTTCTTCTACTTCATCATCATCACATTCTTCCTCATTATATTGTCACTCTTTGCCCCCCCCCCCCCCCCTATTTTCTCCATCAGTCCCATTCTACCTCCTCTCTCTCTCTCTCTCTCTCTCTCTCTCTCTCTCTCTCTCTCTCTCTCTCTCTTTCTCTATATCTATCTTTATTACTTTGTGTATGTCTCACTTTCTTTCTTTCAATCTCTTCCTGTTCCTCTTTTTCCTCTATCATATTCTAGTCACGGGTAAATCTGCACATCTAAGTCCGTTGTTATTATACGCCATTGATATCATAGCCTTCCGAATTATTTCTATAAGATGGTTTGACGACAATGGATGAAACATCATTTCAATCATTATGTAAACAATGCATTTCAATTTACGTGAATTTTTGGACATGTTAACTCTCTCCTTACCAGCTAATTTTAGAATTCACTCCCACCCAACACAAGAATAAACTTTATTACTCAAACAAAAAGTAACAAATGAGCTCTACAACACAGTGTTTTGTATATATAGCTGTAATCAATGCATGTCTTTAAATTTTGTGAAATACAAGAGAAATCAGAATGAGAATATTGTCTGTTGCATCGTAACGAATGTGACGATTTTCCTATGGGTGGTAAGGAAAGGGTTAAGAGACGAGAGTGGGAGTACGTGGGAAGGGGGAAGTATTAGAAATACATTTAGTTGGGCAGAGAAAAAATGTACGCTCAAAGAGTCGATGGTTGGATAGGGTATAGGAAGAAATGAAATAATTGTGTCTGGAGGTAGATGATGCTATGAACCGAGATGCATGGAGATGTGGCATTCATTATGGCAAATTTTTGATAGGCTGAAATTTAAGAAGATGAACTGGACGATTTAGTTAACATTGATATTGGTTCACGAAAACGATTTTATTTCTTGTGCGGCTGTGCGGTCACGTTGCATGACATTTCTTTCGGATTGGAATGTCCTTGGTTTGAGTCCCGCCATGAGCGGCACACAGGTGAGTGGTTAGAAAATTATCTTTACTCAGATTTCCTCACTGTACTCAGGTTTTATATATATATATATATATATATATATATATATATATATATATATATATATATATATATATATATATATATATTATATATACTGCATGGGCTTTAAAAACGTTGCCTCTATCCGATTATATTTGTGATATCACAAAACGTGTCGTCATTTTTCTTCCCACTTGTTAAGTGTTGCTGTTAGCAACATTAGTGAATATTAAAATAATGATAAAAAAAAATTATTTACTTTGATTCATCTCAAGGGGACGGGGAGGGAAGGTGGGGGGGGGGCGGGAGTTTGTTTTTGGGTTCTATTCCAATGGAAGACTGGAATAGGGTGTGGTCAAACTCCGAACCATTCGGACACGAAACAAAGACCATACCGCTGAGCCACGCTGCCCCTATATAACGCTATAAAAAGAACACAAGCTAAAGTGAACGTCTTTGAAATTGTTTTAAGTTAATTGAGCTTTTATATTAAGCGCAATATTCACTAAACGTGCTCAAAGCGCTTTACAGGTGGTCCCTGGCCAATGGCAACACTTAACATATTAATATTACAATTAATTCGCACAGAGAGAACACTGTTAACTGCCAGGTACTGATTTTACACGTGAGTACTGTGAGAGAATGTGAGTAAAGAGCCTTCCAAGGACTAAACTATGCGCCGAGCGAGGCCCGAACCAAAGACCTTCCGATCCGAAAGCGAGTGTCACACCAATATACCACATAGCCGCACAAAAGGGGTAAATTCCATCCCATGTACGGAAATTGCCCCCCGTGTGGTTTTGTTGGGTCCCTCATCAGAGAGG
>NC_088374.1:18421128-18426128 GCF_034508935.2 Berghia stephanieae | reverse complement strand
ATCATCATCATTATCATCAACATCATTATTATCATCATCTAAAGCAACATGACTATCACCATACAACCGCAGGCTTTCTATGAGGGAGCCAAAACTGTAGAGGAAATGAGATTAGCGGAAGAGTAGCGTCCCTTGATTGGACGTCACCTTACAGAGAGAACGTCAACGTCTCTCTCGTCCTCGCTTTCAGTGAAGTGTCTCAAGCCTCTTTCACCGGAAGCGAGGACGAGAGACGCATGCGCACAATCAACAAGACGTTCTCTCTCTAATAAATTTTCCGCCGGTGACGTCCAATCAAGGGATGATACTCTTCCGCTAATGTCATTCCCTAATGAGATATTTCGGTCATGTGACTCTCTCTGGAATGACGGGCGATGCACAAGGACTAGAGGGAACCTGAGAAGAACTGTAACTGGACAAAAAGCTATATATGTCAGAGTCGACTTTGGATGGTACCATGTTACGTTGACTTAGATGTTAAAAATACTAAATCTTGTTCTGATTATTATGGGACTAATTTTGTAATTGAATTGTATGTATTTAATTATATATATATATATATATATATATATATATATATATATATATACATATATATATATATATATTTATATATATATATATATATATATATATATTATATATATATACATATATATTGAAAGTTGGTTTTCCAATATATGTGTGTGTCAGTACATGACAGTGCATAACCGCTCGGAAGGTGAAGATTTTGGATTTGCATTGTTTGCATTTTCTGAAAGAATTTCCTTTCCAGAGCCTTTTTATCTTTATTTGAATTAAATCAGATGATTTTTCTTGAAGTTATTGTCAGATGTATGGGAAAGGTATCCAGCAGCTTTTCTCAAATTTCATACTTTTTCATCTTGACTAGCTGTAATAAGTATTTTGAAGTGAAAATAAGCTTTGATATTTCACAAAGATGTACAACAAAGGGTTGATTTAATCATTTATGACAGGAGCTCATTGTTGATAAAAGTTGACTTTCAAACCTTTTCACCATCCGACTGAATATGTCATTCATTGTAATATAATGTATATATATATATATATATATATATATATATATATATATATATATATATATATATATATATATATATATATATATATATATATATATACAAAGTACAGTGCAGGACGCCAGCAGTTCCTCAAATCCAGAAAAATCTCTTCTCTGAGCAATGACGGCAATTGTTTTCTAAGACACGATGGAATCTCTGCCATTATTCTATGGATACCAGATAATCTATCCCCGTCGTGGCGACGTTCATGGGAATACAAGTGGTCTCTATAACAATTCTGTGAATATCAACATTAATAATGATGTTTATAATAGCAGTAATCATATCTCTGATCCAGACGTTTATACAATGTACCGAATGGCACCTTGGGAGGATATTGTTACACATTACGTTGTTGGAATAGTATCTCCTTTAATATTTTCAGTATTCGGTTCCATCACAAATATTATAAACATGATGGTATTTTATCGACAAGGTATTTTAGCTGATAACTGTACGTCGATTCTTACTGGTCTTGCCTTATCAGACTTTTGTTATTGTGTACTAGGATTAATAGCAACATTACTCGAAACGTCACAGTACACCTTACAATATTTCAATTTTCCTATTTTGAGATCTAATCTTTCTACGTTCAATATTCTGATAACTGCTCCATTCCCACTGTTGAGCCAATTTGCTGCCTGGGCATTGGTTTTTCTAGCCTTTGAACGAATGATCAGCGTGACTTTTCCATTCAAAGTAAAAACGAATTTCTCACCAGGGCGTTCCTGCCTAGTTTTATTAATTATTTTTATTGCAACTTTCCTTTTACAACTGGACGCCGTGGCTGAACATCGTCTCAAATGGTATAAAACTGACGACGACGATCTGAGATTTGAAATTGTACAATTCTATTTATTTTTTTATCAAAATAAATATATATTTATAAGGCTTCACACAATTATCATACAACCTTTGTGCATTTTCTTTCTGTTGTTATTCAATACAATTATTATCATTAAGGTTACAAGTTCCAAACAAATTCACAATTCAAAAAACAAGAATGCAAATATTTCAAATCAAAAGGAAAACTATAAAAAGGCAAACAAAGAAATCAAATTAACGCGTATGTTGGTTATTATTTCCATCATTTTTTAAGTGTGTTTTTCTCCACAAGTCCTATATCATTCTTTAATTGTAGGTGGTATTGTGTTTTATTCTCCGTTTATTCTCAGTATATTATTCTCTTTGTATGGAACCTTAGAAATGGCGAATTCTAGTTACAATTTCATCTTTTATTATACTATGAGTTCGAGGTTCAAGAAAGAATTCAAACAAATGTAGATTGTTCGAAGACAAAAGTAAAAAGAGGTTATAAGACAGCTGTTATAATATATTTTTTGTATGGCGCATTGATATTTCTCAATGACAGCCATTAAGACGCAATAAACTACGGCTATGTGGTCTTCGCGAAGTCTCAGGTTTGAATGTATTTGCCAAGATGAAAGTCATTTAAATCGATCGATATTTGAAGGACGAGTTTTCTGGCTAAATTTCTAAACATGTGTTTTTTAAGAGTAATGCATAACTGGTGCGTCTCTGAAAGGGCTCTCTGTGGATGTGAAGAGTAGCTATGTTAAATTTTCAAATGATGAACGCAAAGGAAATGGACTAAACTGTATTATTCTATATGTGACCAGTTTTTATGTTAAATTTTGAAATGATGAAACAAATGAAATAGACTAAACTTTATTATTCTATATGTGACCAGTTTTAATGTTAAATTTTGAAATGATAAACCAAATGAAATAGACTAAACTGTATTATTCTATATGTGAACAGTTTCTATGTTAAATTGTGAAATGATAAGCTCACTAAACTTGATTCATTCCACCCCTCTCCCTAAATAATAACGCGTAATGATATCATGTTTACAACAATAATAATGTTTGACGTCGAATTTCCAAGCGTAAATTTCACTAAAATTAAGGTTACTTTAAAAGAATATGTATTATTGAGACATGTGTTCTTGAAAATGTCTTTTATTCAAAGATTACGAAATAGGAGTCGATTGAGTGGTCGCTAGATTAAACTATTTCTAACATTGTTGCCTTTTTGAATTGGAAATCCGTTCACACACGCAAGCTCGTGTAATGGTTGAGGACACGTCTGGGTTTCCAAAAAGCAAGAGTGTAAGAATCGTATATTCTGATAACTTTTCCATTTTTTCTTATAATATTTTGCATTTATGAATACATCTGAGCTGAGCCATTTTTTGACAATACCTTTGTATTGTTGATAAATCTTATTCAATCGTTACTTTGTCTTTTAAATGTCGGTATATTGTTTCTCTTCAACCATATGTGACCCTCCGTCTCAAAACGGTATTATGTCGGGATGATTCAGACCCCAAAAAGTGAATTTAGAGATAGAATGATGAGAAATTGGAGCTTAGAAGTTTTTGCAATGAAAGAAATAGTGTTTATACTCCACCATAACGTACAGAAATTAAACCCAAGTTGGATAGTTGTGGCTATGAATTCAATTTTCCTTTTCGAGTGGATCCCTACATAATACCGCTTTGATACGGTGGGTCACATGTGGTTTATGGTTGTAAAAATACATTTTATAATTTATATGATAAATTTAAAGACCGTCGGTCACATAACATTACGAGTTAATTATTAAATTCACAAAATTAGGTTTTTAAGTAAAGCCTTAATGATATTCTTGAATCAATATGAAGAGTACAAGGGAAAAACCACAGAGGTCCAGTTTTGACATTTTTGTGACTGCCCTCTCTGAGTGATATCAGGGCTTTAACTATAAACTTTCCCTTTATAAATAGAAACTACAACCATAAATTTTTAACGGTTATATTCTTTTGTTCCATGTCATTGCTGTTGAGTGGGAATTTAGAATTTAGACGTCTAACATCACTCAAGGGGGCAGTCACGAAAATTAAAAAAAAACTGGACCTCTGTGGTTTTTCCCTTGTACTCTTCATATTGATTCAAGAATATCATTAAGGCTTTACTTAAAAACCTAATTTTTGTGAATTTAATAATTAACACGTAATGTTACATGACCGACGGTCGTTAAATTTATCATATCAATTCTAAAATGTATTTTTACTACCATAAATTTGTGGGGTTAACGTGGCTCAGCAGTACGCCTTTTCTTCACACACAACAGGTTCGACTGCACTGCGGCTAACGCCCGGGTTATTCCAGTCGTCCCTTGGAAAGGACCCTAAAGACAAATTTCCCCTTGGCGATGAATAAAGGGAATTTTATTATATTTTATTAATTTTTTCCTCACCACTATGCGGTGATATAATATTATTGGAGTGAGAAGGATAGAGGGAAATTAAACTCTTTTAAAGCTAGTGATGTCTTCATTTCTTTACGTTTGTATTTTGTAGATGTCAGGACCGTTGTATTGGATTTAGTCGCTTTGATTAAATAAATACACTTTTAAAAAAAATTGAGCTTTTATACATAGCAATATCCACTACACGTGCTCAAAGGCGCTTTACAAAAGGGTCTCTGACTAACAGCAACACGTAACACGTAAAACGAGACATGACGCCTGTTATGCGATAATACCATTTTTTTTCCCGACAGAGACATCTCTGTTAATGGCCATGTACTTTTTTTTACACCTGAGTACGTAGAGAAAATGTCAGTAAAGAGTCTTTTCTAGGAGTCAACTCTGCGCGGAGCGAGGCTCGAACCTAGTACCTTCCGATTCGAAAGCGAGTGTTTTACCACTAGACCACATGGCCGCAAACGTACATAAATTAAATAGGGAATGAGATTAGCGTAAGAGTAGCGTCCCTTGATTGGACATCACCGGCGGAGAAGTTATTAGAGAGAGAATGTCACTATGGATTTGCGCATGCGCCTCTCATCCTCGCTTCCGGTGAAAGCGGCATGAGACACTTCACCGAAAGCGAGGACGAGAGAGACGAATGCG
>NC_088374.1:18398628-18416128 GCF_034508935.2 Berghia stephanieae | reverse complement strand
CTTGGTTGGACGTCACCCATAGTCTGTGACCTCACCAGCGGAAAAGTTATTAGAGAGAGAACGTCATGTTGGTTGTCCGCATGCGTCTGTCGTCCTCACTTCCAGTGAAAGCGGCTTGAGACACTTCAAAACCAAATTGACGTTCTCTCTGTAAGGTGACGTCCAATCAAGGGAGGCTACTCTTCCGCTAATCTCATTCCATATACATTTTACATTCAACATCATCATCATGAATTTTTAGAAACGTATAAGCCAACGAGGACTCTACGCCATGCACTAGATTCTACAAAACTAATTATTTCAACTAAATATAAATATAAATTCTACGGCGGCAGATCGTTCAGCCACGTCGGACCTTCCATCTGGAACTCTCTTCCTCAATGAATAAAAGAAGCGGAGTCCTTATCAATATTTAAATCAATTTAAAGCACCATCTCTTTGTTAAATCACATCTCGATCATTGCATCTTTATAATTTAACCCCAATATGAATGTTAATTTAGTTTATGTTATTATATCATTATTTTATATCACGTCCGTATTTGACATAGAATGTGGATGTATTATAACATATCTTGTATTAATGACTCTATGTTTTGTTATTACATTTTGGTATACTGACAATATTATGTGGTTGTAGTATGTATATTGTTTCATTTGTATAATAATGTCACTGTATTATTGTTGTTTCGCAAATTAAGCATCACCCAGTGATGAAAATGCGCGTTATAAATGTCATGTATTATTATTATCATCATCATCATCATCATCATCATCATCATCATCATCATCATCATCATCATCATCATCATCATCATCATCATCATCATCATCATCATCATCATCATCATCATCATCATCATCAATCATATCTAATCAAAATTTCAATAGATCATGCTGTTATGATGCTGATTCTATTGAAGTCGACAGTACTGTTTTTATCACATGCCATTTTCAACTCAATGTTTCTTTTTTATCTCCATTACACCTTGTGGTATGTTCACGCTCTCAATATTTAATAATAACGTGTGTGTGTGTGTGTGTCTGTGTTTGTGTGTTTCCGATGTGTGTTTCCGATGTGTGTTTCCGATGTGTGTTTCCGATGTTATATTTCTGATGTGTAATTCCGATGTGTGTTTCTGATGTGTGTTTACGATGTGTGTTTCCGATGTGTGTTTCTGATGTGTGTTTCCGATGTGTGGTTCTGGTGTGTGTTTTATAGATAGTTCGAAGATGACGTCACTCAGGTCTTTGTTATTGTTTTTTGCCATCCGCGTTTATGAGTAATGCTCACGAATTGTATTAACCTGACTATAAACGTTCATGGATACACACAGTTTTGTGTGTTGATCCGTGATACTTCCGGATGGCAATGTTATGAGCTTCTTAGCTAAGCGCATACTATCTATACAAATAGATTCATTTCTTAGAACTTGTTCTTTTAAACCACCCTACCCCGGCTATGTGGTCTAGTGGTATGACGCTCGCTTTCTGATCGGAAGGTCCTGAGTTCGGTGCCTCGTCGCATTGTTGAGTCCTTGGAAAAAGGCTCTTTACTCGCGTTCTCTCACCGTACTCAGGTTAAAAATGAGTACATGGCCTTTATCAGCGGTGTCCCCGTAGGAAAAAAAATAATATCGCCTTACAGGCGTCATGTTCCGTCCTACATGTTCAGTGTGGCTGTTGTCCAGGGACGCCTTGTAAAGCGCTTATGCTCAAGTTTTTGTTCTGTTTTTTTTTTTTCTTTGAGATCAAAATTTCAATAGATTTCTGTTTTGATCTGTTATCACTGTTATGATGCCGATACAATTGAAGTCGACTGTAATGTGGCTTCTCACATGCTATAACCAAATCAATGTAATCTTTTAAAAAATTTTTTATCTCCATTACACATTGTGAATCTTCACGCTCTCAATAACAACTTGTGTTTGTTTCTGTCATGTGTTTGATACCTAGTCATTTAGTAGAACTTTGAATTGAATATGGCTGCGCAGTCTCTATGGACGCTTGCCGTGAATGTGTGCGTCACTTCAAGTTTGTCAGTCTGTTTCTATTATCCAGTTCGTAATCTGCCTCCATAAATCTCTGTCTAGTGCAAGTGTTCTTAGCTTTAGAATATCATCATGTGTGTTAAGGTGCTGAGATAGTTGGACGTTTCCTTGTTTTGTGTTGTTGAAATCATTTCTTCGGTTGTTGTTTCTAAATGTATTTGTTATTTTTTTTATATTTACTAGAGGAGAGAAAAGTAATGTCAAAAAAATGGTTCCTATTTCATAGGAAGTGTAAAACCTCTCTTCCGGAGGACTGGATTCATACCTTTTGTATTTTATCTTCTGGTGCCAGGATAATCGCATCTTATATATGGTCTCCGCTTGACTGAGACACTCACAATATTCACCATTTGGAAATATAGATAGAATGAAGTTGACGTCACTCGGGTCTTTTTTATTGCTTTTTGCCATCCGTGTTTATGAGTAACTCTTACTAAACTGTATTAATCAGACTATAAATGTACGAGGTTACACAGTGTTATGTGTTGGTCAGATACACTTCGGATGGCAATGTTGCGAGCTTCTTAGTCAAGCGCATACTGGCTATAGCGAAGAGCTCTGAATGACGTCACTTTCGTTTCTTCCCATTTAGGACAAAGACAGCTTTATGCGCTGGTAGGCTATATTCTAGTGCGGGGCGGTCCTTGGCAAGCTTAAGGACCACGGTCCTACGGTCCTTGGGAAATGAAGACCGCAAGGACCGGTCCTAGGACCGGTCCTTTTCGACATTGAACATTCCTGAGAGACTGTTGGAAATTCGAACCGGTTTGACCTTTGAGAGCGTGGGATCGTTCATTCTTGAACCGTTAAAGACCGCTACACGATGAAAACCGTGGCCTACAGGAGTAAAACACACGGAGTAGTCACACTCATTTCAAATTGTAACCTAATTAGAGAAGAGGGGTGATGCCTTCTTTATTTGCTCACCGTACTTCATTGTTACTTCGATAATTTAATAAAATTTGAAATTTATCCCCATTAACGGAGATAATGGCATCGCCCAAGGCGTTGATCGAGTTGTTCGTGGCGTTGATACACACACGCAACTCCTACCCCCCCCCCCCCCCACACACACACATTAGAGGGCAGCGAGCATTGAAGAGTAAGAGAGAGACGTGAAGTTATAATAAGAGGGGGTGGATGAGGTGATAAGAGGGGTCGATGGTGACTTTTCGCCAGATCTAACAAACTCAGCTACCCATTCATTGCTGAGTAGACAGGGATTCAGAAAAAAATCGACTGCACCCGGGATCGATCTCTGGCCCTTTGCGTATAAAAAGAGTGCTCTATCAACTGAGCTATCGGGGTCCCCAAATATTCTATTGGACTTTTTTAAAATTCAGACGTTATAACTGGGTTTTTTGGAAGGAAGAAACTAATGAAACTCATATTATTTGATTAGTAAAAACACCAAACGAAATTTTAATATTATTGTATTATTTTAAATGACAACACTGCGATAGAAAGGAGTGGTGACAAGAGATGGACAAAAGAAAACAAAAAATCGGATTTGCTACTTGCTAGGTTCGACACACACACACACACACACACACACAAACACACACACATCTTTTGTAGTCACATACATTTCAAACAATAACCCATTAGAGAAGAGGGGTCATGCCTTCACCATAGATCATTGTCATTGCGATCATTATGGTGTAGTAAATTTTGAAATTTACTCCGTATAATGGAATCGTCCAAGGCGTGCGCCTCCTGTTCCCCCCATCTCACACACGAAAGGGCGGTTTGCGGAGTGGAGGTTGGTGGTCGTCTGCCTGTATGGTCGTCTGTGTCGTTGAGTGTATGGCAAAGGGGGGTGGGTGCGATTAATTAAGTGGGATGGGTGGTGATTGGTGGAAGATAGGCAACCGAAGCAACGAATCGCTGGGGAAGTAGTAGGCTATGGCGCGAGACCGTAGGACCGTGGTCCTTGCAAGGACCGCCCCGCACTAGTTGAAAGGTGATAAGAAGTGAGGACCGCCGCCGATCTTCCCCTCTGGGACCGGTCTTCGGTTCACAGCTAAAAGACCGTCGGACCGCGGTCCAGACCGGTCTTCAGCGCGGCACTACTATATTCCGGTGGCGGATGTTGTGAGTATTTTTCCTAAAACATGAGCAGTATGTCCCACGACAGAGTGAGAATGTTTGTGACATACTCTATTTCTGTGATGACGTTGTGTGTAATGCTATGTCCTGGCTGTGCATCTGGAATGAATAAAGAGTTCTGCGAATCAAATAAACCAAATCGGAGAACTGGTACAGCAAGTGAGTAATTTTCCATTTTCCATTTTCATTGGTTGTTTATATCATGTGATACTAAACTACCTATAGATAGAACGAACATGACGTCACTTAGGTCTTTGTTATTGTTTTTTTTTCCCTTTTATGAGTAATTCTCACTTAACTGTATTAACCAGATTATAAACGTTCAAGGTTACACATAGTTTGGTGTGTTCGTCCTTTTTACTTCTGTATGGTAATGCTGTGAGCTTCTTCGTCAAGCGAATACTATCAATAGATGCTGTGCGCTTGGCTAAGCAACTCACAACATTGCCATCTAGAAATGCGGACAAATACACAAAACTATGAGTAACCTCGAACGTTTATTGTCTGGTTCATATAGAAAGTTCTTAATTGACGTCACTCAGGTCTTTGTTATTGTTTTTTGCCATCCGCGTTTATGAGTAATGCTCACTGAACTGTATTAACCTGACTATAAACGTTAATGGATACACACCCTTTTGTGTGTTGGTCCGTTATACTTCCGGATGCCAATGGTATGACCTTCTTAGCCAAGAGCATATTATCGATATTATGCGCTTAGCAAAGAAGCTCACAACATTGCCATCCAGAAGTATAACGGAATAACACAAAAACTCTGTGTAACCATGATTGTTTATAGTCTGGTTTATTCAGTTTTGTGAGAATTACTCATAAGCGCGGATGGCAAAAAACAATAAAAAAGACCCGTGTATAAAAAGTGTCTCGACCTGTCACAAATGCCAGACAAAATTTAGAACGATCATTGGCCGAAAGAGTGACATTGATTGTGAAAGACTATAGTTCCATCATTGTGTCCCTGGGTAAAGCACTTAAAACACAATACACGACTTGACTCAGGTGTAAATAAGTACCTGACTTCCGCATCTTCGTTGATGAAATATGAACGCCCATTCCACTTAGCTCTTGTTTGTAAATTCGTCTTGCTTCAAGCAGCATCATATGCATTGTTAAAGTGTTTGCTTGTTTTTTCAAAAAAGGGCGCCTAAGTGGCGACTGGTACTCTACCAAGTACAAATCTATTAAATATGACCTGTTGAAGTGCATTCAGAATTGTTAATGCTTTGGACTTTCGCAACCGCACCATAAGATCCCATCGCTTTGGCATTCCATGCAATTATCCATCAAACTGGATGTCTGATATCAAAAGGAATCACCCATGTTGTCCAAATTAGAAAATTGGGGGTTAATAATCTTGCCCAAAGAAAGAAATGAACGTGCCTGAAGCGGGACGAAACAGGGACATTCTTGATCACATCGCAATATCTAAAGCACTAGGTCACTTCGCCCCCCCCCCCCCCCCCCCCCCCCGGTAGGAATTCGTAGGAATCCGCTGTACAAATATCCATATTATATTTATTGTGTAATATGATACTAGCCTCTGGACAGCAGTTTAATGATTCGTACGTGGGGAGATCATCGTCTCATTCGGGAAAAGAACATTCCCTCACCCGACTCAAGTGTGAAAGGAGTGACAGGCCGCGAACAGAATTGTCAATATCGGGAAAAAAAACAACAAATTGTAATAGTGTGTTACATGTGTCAAAATAATGCATGCATTCCACAACTCCAGGAAATACTTAGTTTCCGTAAATCGCCTCTTAACAAGACATGGTAGAACTGCATCAGATATATGCAGATGGAAAATTGGGAACAATGATGCCTGCCAGAAATGTCAGGAAGCTCCAGAGACCAGAGCGATCACATCATCCTCCACTGTCCAGTAACTAAATTTGAAGGTGGCTACGAAACAGTCCTTAGGGTGGAGGAAGACTTTCGAAGCTGGGTTGACGAAATGGATTTGGAGGCGTAGCCATGCGCTACAACTACTACGACTGCAACAACAACAACAACAACAACAACAACTACTACTACTACTACTACTACTACTACTACTACTACTACTACTACTACTACTACTACTACTACTACCACCACTACTACTACTACTACTACTACTACTACTACTACTACTACTACTACTACTACTACTACTACTACTACTCTTCCTCCTCCTCCTTCCTCCTCCTCCTCCTCCTCCTCCTCCTCCTCCTCCTCCTCCTCCTACTACTACTACTACTACTACTACTACTACTACTACTACTACTACTACTCCTCTTCCTCCTCCTCCTACTACTACTACCACTACCACTACTACTACTAACACAACAACAACAACTACTACTACTACTACTACTACTACTACTACTACTACTACTACTACTACTACTACTACTACTACTACTACTACTATACTCTAATACTACTACTACTACTACACTACTACTACTACTACTACTACTACTACTACACTACTACTACTACTACTGCTACTATTACTACTACTACTACTACTAATACTACTACTACATTACTACTACTACTACTACTACTACTACATACTACTACTACTATCTACTACTACTACTACTACTACTACTACTACTACTACTACTACTACTACTACTACTACTCTCTACTACTACTACTACTACTACTACTACTACTACTATTACTACTACTACTACTACTACTACTACTACTACTACTACTACTACTACTACTACTACTACTACTACAGGTGTCAAGTCTCTTCTTACACGTTAAGTGTTGTTGTCGGCTTGGGGTCGATCCCATAAAAGAGTTTTTGAGCACATTCAATGTACCGATAAGGCGCTATAGATGATGTACGCTTTGCTCAGAAACTCACAACATTGACATCCGGAACTATAACGAGCCGACATACAAAACGACGTGTTACCTTGAACGTTTATAGTCTGGTTAATACAGTTTAGTAAGAATTACTCATAACATGGATGGCAAAAAAAATAACAAAGACCTGTTTCATGTCAACTTCGTTCTATCAGATAGAATGAAGTTGACGTCACTTGTGGCATTCATATTTGTTTTATTGTTTGTTGTTTTTTGTTTTGTTTTTTCTTTTTCTTTAGCTTTTTGGCCATCCATGTATATGAGTCATTCTTACTAAACTGTATTAACCAGTCTCCTCAACTTGGTTGCAAATAGTTTTTGTGTGGAGGTCCGTTATAGTTCCGGATGGCAATGTTGTGAGCTTCTTAGTCAAGCACATACTACCAAAACTCAAGACCTGTATTAATCTGTATCAAACGACAGTAGTTGGAAAAACATTCTGACATTTGAAATTCAAGTGCTATTTTTTGTTTTTAAATGATAGCCTTATCGCTGTCTTCAATAGGGGTCCAGATGGCTCAGTTGGTAGTGCACTCGCTTCACAAGTAAAGGAACCGATATCCAATCCTGGATAAAATCCGATATATTTTTCTGACTCCCCTGTCCACCCGACAGTGCGGCTATGTGGTCGAGTGGTATGACACTCGCTTTCGGATCGGAAGGTCCTGGGTTCGAGCCTCGCTCGGCGCATAGTTCAGTCCTTGGAAAAGACTCTTTACTCACATTCGCTCACCGTACTCATGTGTAAAATGAGTACCTGGCCGTTAACAGCGTTGTCTTTTTCCGATACTTGTAATATCGCCTAACAGGCAACATGTTCCGTCCTACATGTTAAGTATTGCTGTTGACCAGGGACCCCTTTTAAAGCGCTTTGAGCACATTTAGTGGATATTGCTCTATATAAAAGCTCATAAAAAAAACCTCTGATCATTTTTAGATTGTTATCAGATTAGGACACCTACATAGAGAAAAGAACAGAACATGACACGCGTGTGTTAAGTGTGTAAAAAAAAACTTGAGCTTTGGACCTTTATATAGATAGTATGCGCTTGGCTAAGACGTTCAATACAATGCATCCCAAAGTACGATGGACCAACACACAAACCTATGTGTAACTTTATGTGTCTGGTTATTACAGTTTACCTATAGATAGAACGAAGATGACGTCACTCAAGCCTTTGTTATTGTATTTTGCCATCCGCGTTTGTGAGTGATTCTCACTAAACTGTATTAACCAGACTATAAACGTTTAAGGTTACACATAGTTTTGTGTGTTGGTTCGTTATACTTCCGGATGGCAATGTTATGAGTTTCTTAGCCAAGCGCATACTATCTATAAACATATAGTACTCCCCTTTGTTTGCATTGTCCAAATGTTGTATCCATATACACGGAAAATTATTCTAAAAGGTGAAGGTCAGGAGGCATTAATATTTTTTTTTCCATAAATGACTACTGACCTTGACCTTCGATATAAATTGTTTAAGTCGATAACACGATTATGTCATAAGCGGTCTTTAATGCATTTTAGGCTTAACTGTTTTATTCCTATTACAGAGTACAAAAAGAGTGTTATAACAATTTTTTTTATCATCCTTCTAGAAACGTTGCCATCACTACCAAAAGATTTTGCATATTTTGACGAGAAGACATTCTCTGGATCAGAATTGAATTATGAATTCATGGCATACAGTATGGTAAGTCTATGTGTTGGTTGAAAACTCATTAATCAATAATAGCAAAGAAAAGTGGGATGTAAAAAAACTGGTTCCTGTTTCATTGGAAGTGTAAATACTACTCTCCTGGAGGATTTGATACGCACCTTGTTTAATTCATCTTCTGGTTCATAGTGATTGCATCATCTTATTTTTTCTAGTCTAAATATTATATGCTAGTTGAAAATAAAGATAATCTTTCCTCTCTCTTTTACATCCCGTATAGGGAATGAGATTAGCGGAAGAGTAGCATCCCTTGATTTGACGTCACCTTACAGAGAGAACGTCAACTTAAAGATCGCTCAGAAACTATTTAACTAACCCCGCGGTTTCACGGGAAGCGAGGACGAGAGACGCATGCGCGAACCATAATGACGTTCTCTATCTAATAACTTCTTCGCCGGTGACGTACAATCAAGGGACGCTACTCTTCCGCTAATCTCATTCCCTATACGTAATAATCTGCCTATACATCCTGCTACTAAAACAGGTATGCCATCTTTATGTAACCGATTCATTATTAGTATATCTGAAGGACTGTTTACATTACACTAGAAAGGATTTCATTTCTTTCATCCCATTATCTGATGATCGTCCGGGGGATTGGGGGGGGGGGGGGGGGGGGGGGGGGGGGAGGGATACATGGGATGCAGCTCTCACAACTTTCCGCCACACTTCTCAATTGTTTGCCCTCTCCAAATATTCTTCCATCTTGATTCCTCTCATTTCCGCCCTGGGGAACTCCAACGGTAAGCGCAGTCGTCAATTTGCCGGAGCACGGACGAATTCAATCCCTCGTGGGGGCGGGGACGTACACTCCTCTACGCTTGGTGAGAAGTTGCCAGGCTTTGATACAAGAAGGAGGAGACATCCGGTGGCTGCGAATCGACTTCGGTCGAGGAGCTGCCTAACAGCAAATGCGCTTCATCAGTGGGGACTTTCCACCTGTCCCACATGTAACCGATGTGGGCAAGAACCCCAAACGGCAGAACATCTAGTTGAACGGTGTGTTGTGACGATATTACCGGGCGGGTTCGCGACGGTGCACGAGTGCGGACCGGACTTTGCTGATTGGGTCGATCGTCATAACACAGTAATGTGAGAACCATAAGACGCTGCTGCCGGAGCACGACTCGATCCGGCATGTCAAATGTTTTGTTTCTGTCTTCCATGAATCCTTTCGGTGGATAAAAATAGTATTAAAAAAGTATTCACTAATATGAAATGAATTCAAAGAGAAGGCTATTAAACGAAAGATGATCTAATATTAGTAGGCAAGATTTTTCTAAGCCTTCGGAAATATAACTGGAGTGAGATGAACTCAGTTCTTACTAAAATAAAACTTAAATAAAATAAATGTGAATAATCGTTACTATGATAGACACAACTGTGCGCCGAGCGAGGATCGAACTCAGGACTTTCCGATCCGATTGCGAGAGTCCTTCAACAAGACCACTTAGCAATTAATCAATAATACAGTCTTTTATGTTTTAAAAATGTTTTAGAATTATTGAATGTTGGATTTTTAAAGGGTTTGTATGGCTCTTGTGACATATTTTGTCCATTACAGCGCCAGTAAAATGGAATAAATTTGGAAAGTGAAAAATATCTGGACTTTAAGAGAAAAGTAAGACAAAGTGGAATGATAAAAAATAAGAACAGATCCAGATTCTATGAACACACGATCAGTTCATTGTTTGAGATCATCTGAAAATTCCAAAAAAAAACACAAACACTTGATCCCGCTAAAAGGAATACATTGACCATCATCAATCATGCTGGGAAAATGGTGGACTGGAGGTCCCTTGCTCTGTCTTATGTCCACTTATATGTTGTCAAAGTGGCCTTCTATCTCTGTCTTTGAATTAGATTAATTGGTTTGTCCTGGCCCTGGTCGGAGTCCTTCGCTAAGGGGTAAACAGTCAGATGTATAGTCTAAATTTTAGGAGTGTATTTTTACTATTATTATTTTCTTGTTTTTCCTTTTCAAATCAATTCTCGATAATGCTCTGTAATAACCTTAGTTCTTTTGGTTATTGAGGATTTGAATATCATTGTTTGTAAACATTTGATTGTATTTCATCTGTGAGGATCCTGTGATTATCTGAACGAGACTTCTAAGCGATCTCAAACTAAGTGCACTGAGGGGTGTGTCACAGTAAAGATTGTTCACAATTATCTTATTAAATTTTATTTTATTAAGAACTGAATTCATCTCACTCCAGTTATATTTCGGTAGGCTTAGATAAACTTTACCTTCTAATATTAGATCGTCTTTCCTTTTATAGCCTTCCCTCGAATTAATTTCTAATTAGTGAATACTTTTCGTTCTACATTCTGTCACGTAGCCACTTATTATAAAAGCTGATAGGTCTAACATTTGACACTCACTTTCTCTCCACAATCTATGCCGGACGGCCAGTCACTCTATTCCTATATATATATATATTGTAAGATTTTTATCTTTTGGGACTTTGTAGATATTATATCTACACCATTAAGACGCCGGAGCTTTTAACTTTGATTGTATAATCTTCAAGGATCAAACCCAAGCCCGCTGTACTACACTATAACCTCTTACCAATTGCCTGGAAGTGGAATTTTACGAGTCCAATCCTATTATCAGAGGAATAGATCATCCAAGCCCATCAACTGCCTGGAAACGTAAACTTACGAACCTGAGATATTATCATAAGTTACGTAAAATATTCATATCTCTATTTGTAACTGCCACGATCACTGTTTATCTCTTTTAATTAAATTTCATCATTATTTTTATTTCATTGTAAACAAATCGTTAATTGTTTTTCATTTATAGTAACTAGTAAATTCTGGGGCCTCATTCTACATATATCTTTATGCATAGTCGAGTAGCTCTTTACTCACTTGAGACCATGACATTTTGGAGGGGACACATATAAAGAATTGAATTTATTTAGTTACTTATATCTATTTCATCTAACTTTAAAGTTTAAATTGTAAAACTCTTAATTGCCCCACTTGATCATATTTTAATTGAACTCCCTATTTACAGGATTAATTTTTTTTTCTTTTTCATTTCTTCATTTAAATGGAATAGCAATTTATCCATTCATTCTTTCATTCAAATTGAATAGCATTTTATTGATTCATTCCTTCATTCATTTATTCATTTATAAATTATTCATTCATTCATTGTTCATTCATTTATTTATTCATTCATTCATTCATCCATTCATTCGTTTATTCACTCATTTAACCAATCATTCATACATTTATTCCTCCCTTCATTCTTTCATTCATACATTATCCATTCATTCATTCATCTATTCACTCAGTTATTCATTCATTCATTCCTTGTCCACTTTGTTATTATATCACTCATTTCATTTTGTTGTTTGCCTCATTCATGAATTGTTTTCAATATGTTTACATTCCATAACGATTCATTCACCTATCATCCAATCACTCATTGTTGTGAACACATTTTGTAACTATTGTAAATCTTACGATATTTTATTGTTTTGTATTTCAGACATCACTGTTAAACACTCTTCAATGCCTAATTACAATTGTTGAACAACCATTGAACAAGAGAGAGGTCCCAGCCACGAACTGAGTTGGTAAATATATCCTTCATTATTCTCTTTTACATGAGTTGGGCATCACATAGTAACTATAGACATCGTGATTTGTTTTGCATAGTGATTTGTTTTAAATACATTTTTGGCATATTACTGTTACCGAAAACCACTTATATATTATGTTCTGAAAAGTTAGTCTTTAAAAACTAAATAATAATAAAAGGAGTCTACTAGCCGTCGTGTTATATTTAGTGATAGATAACTTGGGATTATTTTGGCATCCTATTATTGTTATCACACTCTAGTATATTAGCGTCATTGCGAATAATTGTACACAAACTAACGACGAGTCACACACATTGGTGATACATTTTTCGTAGTAACATAGTTTGGAGTACACGCGATTGACACATTGTTATTGACACAAGTCATAATAACTCCGCATTGTATTGACACATTGCTTTATAAGATATAACGATAAAAGGCATCAAATTCAACATACATAATAAGTTGAAATAAGAGAGAGAGATTTCTAAAAATAGAACAGTTCATTCCAGTAAGTGTAAATAAATAAAACAGTCAGTAACAGTATCCTGTCAATATAATATATATAAAATATCGTAACTAATTTATTGCAACATGGAAGCATATAAAAGATACTTAAGTCTCGCAAAGGACTTAGAAATACCCCAGGAAAGAATATTTTCATGGTGCGAAGAGAAAGTAAAAGAAGAAAAAGAACATGAAGAAAGAATTCGTAGAGAAGAAAATGAAGAAAGAATTCGTAAAGAAGAAAAAGAACACGAAGAAAGAATTCGTAGAGAAGAAAATGAAGAAAGAATTCGTAGAGAAGAAAATGAAGAAAGAATTCGTAGAGAAGAAAAAGAACACGAAGAAAGAATACGTAGAGAAGAACGAGAAGAAAGAGTCCAAGAAAGGGAACTAAAAAGACAAATAGCTTTAGCAGAAGAAGAAACCAAAAGGACCCAAATGATGCTGGAAATTGAAAAAACAAAAACCGGTCATGAAAGAAAACATAATAATAGTGATGAATTTTTCGTGAAACTTCCACGCATGCCAACATACGATGAACGCTCAGACTGTCTAGAATCCTTCTTACACCGATTCGAAGTTCAGGCTAAAGGTTATCGTTGGCCAGAAAGCAAATGGGCCACAGCCTTGATTAACTGCTTATCTGGAGAACCGCTAAAAGTTTTCTATACCTTAACAACTGAAGATGCAGATGATTATGGTAAAATTAAAGACGCTCTACTAAAAAGATTTAGATTAACGGAAGATGGTTACCAGGAAAGGTTTCACACTGCAAAACCGGAAAGTGGAGAAGACTTTAATACATTCGTGAACCGAATTACTCAATTTCTAAATCGGTGGCTTGAGTTGGCAAACGTAAAACAAGACGACTTTGCAGGCCTTTACTATCTCACGCTGAAGAATCGAATCTATCAAGCTTGCAACCCAGATTTAGTCGCATTCTTTAAAGAGAGAAAGCCAGAAAACTTGGACAAATTAAAAATCTACGCAGAAAACTTTAACAGCGCACATCCATTGACACCCCTTAGCAGAACATTGAAGGAACCATACTACGCTGCCGCTGCTCAGAGTCCAGGTACACCTAAAGTTCAGTACTCAAATAGAACGAGCCGATCAATCACTCGGAACACGCAAGTGAAACAAGATGATCATAGTAACAAACCATGGAACAAACAGTTCAATAGAGACCATAGCCGACCCTATCAAAACAAAACAAGAAATAGCACTGACAATAATACTGAGTATAAGAAAACCAACAAACCTATAATTAAATGTCAATATTGTGGAATGAAAGGCCACACAGCAGACAAATGTTACAAAATCGTGGGATATCCAAAAGAAACTGCAAATGCATCACTCCAAACAAGTGTAAACAATCAGACACGAGTAATGTCAGGAGAAAATATAAATGTGTATTGCGTGAAAGGTATGTCACTTTTAACACAAACTCACAAATCAGGATCGCTATTTTTTTGTGAAGGCAAAGCTAATGGAACTGATTGCAAAATATTGAGAGACACAGGATGCAGTACAGTAGGAATAAAAGCATCTTTGATCAATGACGAAGACAAAACTGGAAAAACGGTACAATGCATCACATTCAGTGGCACAGTCGAAACCTTTGAAACAGCTAACGTGTACATAGAAACCCCATACTATACAGGAATAGTGGAATGCTGTATACTTCCCAACCCCGTCGCTGATGTTATTGTTGGCAATATAAAAGGTCTTAAAGACAACCCAACAGATGTAAAAGAATGGTCATTAACTCAAGAAACAGCTTGTCTAGCAGAAACAAGAAAGATGACTAAGACAACAGAGAAGCCAATGACTATTTCTCTTGAACCACAACAATTTGACTGTAACACGTTCATTGAAGAACAGAAAAAGGACCCGACTTTAACTTCATATTTCAATATCGCAAACAAAGGGACGAAATCAAAAGTTGAATACATCATTGAAAAAGATATTCTGTTCAGGTTACATAGGAAAAGAAACAAAATAGCTAAACAACTGGTCACGCCGAGTATTTACAGAAACAAAATCCTTGGAATAGCGCACGATTCAATAACTTCTGGACATCTTGGGAGCTCTTCCACATTGAAGAGAATATCCGAGAATTTCACATGGCCTGGAATTACTAAAGACGTCCGAGAATAGGTGAAATCGTGTGACACATGCCAAAGAAGAGTCGCAAAAGGCAGAATACCGAGATTGCCATTAGAGACAACCCCAGTTATTGAAAAAGTTTTTCAAAAAGTTGCAATTGACATTATAGGCCCTTTAACAAAATCAGATAGAAACCATACACACATACTAACACTAGTCGATTACGCAACCAGGTGGCCAGAAGCGATAGCATTGAAATCAACTACATCGGATCACATAGCTGAAGCATTGATGACAATTTTTACTAGAATAGGCATACCAAATGAGATACTGTCGGACAATGGACCCCAATTTACATCACATATGATGCATGAAACCATGAAACTCATGGGAATCCAACACTCATTCACAACTCCCTACCACCCCCAAGCAAATGGTCTTTGTGAAAGATTTAATGGCACTCTAAAGAATATGTTAAGAAAAGTGTCAGCAGAAAAACCAGATGATTGGGACAGATACTTACCAGCAATCCTATTTGCATATAGAGAAATACCCCAAGAATCTACAGGCTACTCCCCATTTGAGTTGATGTATGGACGATCACCTCGCGGCCCGATCAATATAGTAGCCGACATTTGTAAACGGAATGAGGAGGACAATAACGAAATTATGTTTGCTTACGAATATGTAAGAAACCTTAAAGACAGAATAGAGGACACATGTAAGCTAGCACAGGAATCCGTCACTAAAAAAAGCAGAGAAATACAAGGAATACTCCGATCGAAAAAGCAAGTCAAGAAAATTTGAGATTGGTGACAAAGTACTAATACTCTTACCCGATGACTCGAGTAAACTTTTAGCTACATGGAAAGGACCATTCAAAATAACAGCAGTAAAATCTAATGTTAATTACGAGATTAAAATTAACAACACAACAAAGACATTCCATGCAAATATGCTAAAAAAGTATTTTGATAGAGACACAGTGTCGCAACCTATGTTTACTAATATCGAAGCTTCAAATGCAGGATCAATCATACCGTTGGTCATGGGACACAGACACCCGAGACAGAAAAACAAACAAAAATCGCACAATTGCAACCACCTAAGACAAAAAAAGAAGTACGCAAAGTACTTGGGCTCCTAAATTTTTACAGGAAATACATTTACAACTTCGCGCACATCGCGACACCGCTAACAAATCTGACAAAGAATGGGTCACCGAACAAAATTGTTTGGACAGAAGCGTGTCAGAATAGCTTTAACCAATTAAAGGCATTACTCTGTTCAGAAACAATTCTTAAATTACCCGACATATCAAAAGAATTTGTTGTAAGAACTGACGCGTCTGATAAGGGCATCGCAGGTGTACTATTACAGGAACATGAGGGAACTCTAATGCCTTGCTTATATGCAAGCAGAAAATTATTGGACAGAGAATCACGATACTCTGTAATAGAGCGTGAAGGACTGGCCATCGTCTTTGCTTTAAAGACATTCAGCAGATATCTACTGCTAAAAGAGTTTGTAGTCGAAACGGATCATAAACCACTCACGTACATAAGAAATAACAAAATGAATAATAGTAGAGTACTAAGGTGGAGTCTATTTTTGCAAAATTACACTTTCAGTATCTCTCACATACCAGGTTGTGAAAATATTCACGCCGACCTACTTTCTCGATTAGTGTAATGACGTGAGAAGGGTATAACTTAACCTCCCATGCATACTGTTAGTTACCTCGCAAATTATGCCAAATCAGAACACACAAATTCGATAATTTTATTTGTAAACATGATGACCCAACTTAATGTAACATTGAGTATTGTTTGGATATATATACCATACCCATTCATGATTTGGGAAATCTTATCTTTATCTATTATTGTTATGAATTTTCACTCAACTATGATTAATAATTGAAATGTCAATATTTCATTTACATTTTCATTCATTTCATTCAGTAAATTACCTTCATATCATCGACTTTAATCATGCTTCATTGCCATCACTATTGTTTATCACAATGATTTGTAATCACATTGCCATCATGTTGTTCATCACAATGATTTGTAATCACAATCTTTCATTGTTATTGTCACCCATTCATATACCTACGTTAGTATAAACATTTCCATGTCTAGTTAATAAATAATTTAATTGTAGCACAAATCATAACAATGGATTAATGCTAGAGTATCATGATAGTAAATTTACTTCCGTTTGTAAAATCTATCTTTCCCATAATGGTTAAAGAGTATATTTTAAACGTGGGTGGGGGGTGTCACAGTAAAGATTGTTCACAATTATCTTATTAAATTTTATTTTATTAAGAACTGAATTCATCTCACTCCAGTTATATTTCGGTAGGCTTAGATAAACTTTACCTTCTAATATTAGATCGTCTTTCCTTTTATAGCCTTCCCTCGAATTAATTTCTAATTAGTGAATACTTTTCGTTTTACATTCTGTCACGTAGCCACTTATTATAAAAGCTGATAGGTCTAACATTTGAC
>NC_088374.1:18371128-18391128 GCF_034508935.2 Berghia stephanieae | reverse complement strand
CTTCTTCTTCTTCTTCTTCTTCTTCTTCTTCTTCTTCTTCTTCTTCTTTCTTCTTCTCTTCTTCTTCTTTCTTCTTTTCTTCTTCTTCTTCTTCTTCTTTCTTCTTCTTCTTCTTCTTCTTCTTCTTCTTCTTCTTCTTCTTCTTCTTCTTCTTCTTCTTCTTCTTCTTCTTCTTTTTCTTTCAGCTTATCCCGCATTTTGCAAGGTTGCCATAATGAATGCCATGCATCTTGGTTCAGCTCATCATCTTCCTCCAGGCCCATCATCATCATCATATGTACGTTGAGTATTCTTACTTATTGTCGATCGCCTTCTACTCTTGGGACTGGGACGCTTTGGCAGCTTCTCTGATTTGTTGAGTGAGTTCTTTCCACAGAGGACGGTCTGCTGCGATGGATCTCAGGTGTTCTAAATCCTTTTCGCATCTCAGTTCTTGTGTGTCATCGAGGCGTTTGAGATCTTTATTTATCGCAGTAAATATGCTTGTTGTGGGTCTGTCTCTGTGTTTGTTATGTCCGTTTGGTGTAAAAAGAATAACGCCATTGCCTTATTAGCTGGAATATCTCACCTTAAGATATGTCACAATAGTCTCCATCTGAGCCAAAATTAGAATCCATAGCATCAGTGTTTCTTGGCATTTTATGTTCAGTGATTTGGTACTTGTTTTGGTTGAGTACTTTGAGTATAACCGATTTTTATCTTATATTTTATCTTCCAGAGAAAGTGAACATTACAGGATCGGAGAACCCCGTTCTATTAATGGAGGACAGCACAATTCTTGATGAAAACACAGGGAATACAACCCAATTGAGGTGATATAAATTTCGTGCGGCTTTGCGGCTGATCTTTTGGTATGATACTCGTCTTCGGATCGGAAGGTCCAGGGTTCGAGTCCGCCCTGAGCGGTGCTCAGTTGAGTCTTTGCAAAAGGCTCTTTTACTCAATTCTCTTATCGTGCTTAGGCGCAAAAAAGTACCTGGCCGTTAACAGCGATGTCTCTGTAGAAAAAAAGGTGCTGTCGCCTAAGAAACGTCATGACTGGAGCTATATGTTTAAGGGGTTGCTGTTGGCCTGGAACCTATTGTAAAGAGGTTTGAGCACGATTAGAGGATATTGCCCTTTTTAAATGCGCTACCTTTTTCTTTTTTTGTATTGTTTGGGGGAGAGGGGGGTGGGGGTGGGGGGGGGGGGAATAATCAGAATACCAAAATTGTGATCATTTTTTTCTAAAATCAGTAACTGTCCTATTATCAGGATTAACCCTCTCCTTACCAACTATAGGAAAATCGTCACATTCGTTACGATACAAATAAACATTTTTCTAATTTAAATTTCATTTTTACTTCATAAAATTAAAAAAAAATGAACAGTGTGTTGTAGAGCATGTTTTGCCAAAGAAATTATTAATCAGAAGAACTTACTGCTATTGTGTTTGAGTGATAAAAAATCTATTTTTGTGTTAGTTGGGTGTGAAGTTTTGGGGAAAATCCTGAAAATGGCTGGTAAGGAGAGAGATATACATATGTCAAGAAATATATTTCAAATAGGGAACCACAGTTTTTATCAAAATAAACTGGTTCTAATCTTACCGGAAGTGTAAAACCACTCGTCCGGAAGACTGGATACATACCTTGTGTAATCTTCTGGTTTTAGAGTAATTCCATCTTATTTTCTAGTCTAAATATGATATGCTAGTCGTTAATAAAGATCATCCACCCTCGCTCTTTTACGTCCCGTAATCCTAAGAATCTGCCTGTACATCCTGCTACTAAAATAGTTATTCCACCTTATGATTCAATATCAGTAGTACGCCATTCACACATATCTCATTCGTTTTTAGTCTTTCATTCATCGTGTTTTGTTGATAAACGAAACGTACACAGTATCTGTCTTCGTCTAATAAATTGAAGCTTACAATTCAATAATGTGCGGCCATGTGGTCTTGAAGTATGACACACGCTTTCTGATCGGATGGTCCTGGGTTCGAGCCTCGCTCGGCGCATAGTTGAGTCCCTGGAAAAGGCTCTTTACTCACATTCTCTCAGCGTACTCGGGTGTAAAGTGAGTACCTGGTCGTTTACAGCGTTGTCTCTTTCCAACAAAAAATGGTAAAGTCCTCTAACAGGCGACATGTCACGTCCTACATGTTAAATGTTGCTGTTGGCCAGGTACCCCTTGTAAAGCGTTTAGAGCATGTTTAGTGGCTATATGCTCTGTATAAAAGTCTCAATTTTATTATTGCTTAAGTAGGATTTTAACAGAAATCGCTAAGTTAGTGACACATTTTAAGTTCTTTTGATTTGCTAACAAGCCGTACCAAATATCTCATTGTCCTATTTAATTTCTTTCTTTCTTTTCAGACAGGACTTTACACAATTTACAGACAAGATTTCTAAGGAGGTCAAAGAGAGGATGGAGGTAGGGGCGATACAGAGTGAAGGCTTTAAAAATTGAACTTTTATATAGCGTAATAGCCATTCAACGCGATTAAAGCGTTTTACAAGGGGTTCCCTGACCAACAGCAACACTTAACATGTAGGACGTGATAAGGCGCCTGTTAGGCGATATTACAATTTTTTCGGACAGATACAACACTGCTAACGGTCATGTACTCATTTTACACATGAGTACGGTGAGAGAATCTGAGTAAAGAGTATTTTCCAAGGACTCAACTATGCGCCGAGCGAGACTCGAACCCAAGATCATCCGATCCGAAAACCAGTGTCGGTATTCCTTAGACTGGCGTTTTCTTTATGGGTCCTAAATGGTGAGCCCATGATTCAAATCCAGTGACTAGTGGATGAATAAAGGCATCGCCTTCGTCCTCATTCACTTTCAATAGTTTGGAGCATATTGTTTTTTTTTCTTTTTGTTGCTCTTTCATGTCACTTATAAACATTCGTGAGACCCACGTGGCAGAAACGCACCTGTTTCTAAGGATCATTGTTACGAAGTGGTGTACCCTTTCCTTTGAAATTCCAACTTCTTTCCCAATGTCTAACACGCCAATTTGATTACTGACATCCGAGACACTTCGGGGCCTCACGCATCGAGTTTAATTTTAAAGTTTTGTTTTGATCAGATCTCCGCCTTCCACAAACCTTGCCACAAACGGGTTTAGAACTAACACAAGCCTCACTATAATATACACTCTTCATTCCGCTATGGATTTTAATGGGTGAACAGACTTCAGCAATCAGAAATACAATAACAATACTCTGCATTAACTCTCGCCTTACTCAACATTTTCCCAGAAATGCCATGTCCTACAAACATAAAATTGATTTTTAAAACTCTAAGTAGTATATAACTATATGCTACACATACATCATTTTGTTCATCAGGACACGTTCATTTAACTGTGACAAATTAGTTTCATAAAACTTTGAATAGAAGAAACAACGTTACGATTTTCCTGTAATTGGTAAGGATCGAATATTGTTGGTGCTGCAATTTACATGTTTTTGTTTAGACCGAGGTTGTTGACCACGTAATAGGACAAAAGCGATTACGTCACCCCATGAGGTCATAACTTTAGAACTTTTGACACATCAATACCGATTTTTAGTCGAGTATCTTTGAAAGTATAAGGAAAATTTCAAAAGTTTCCAGCCCACCCTCGTGTTATTAAATGAGGCGAAAGCTCCTTAAAACGGTTAAAAACAAACAGCAAAAAAAAGAAAACACCAACGTGTCACTATCCTAACAAACCAATATTCTGATGATGTCTCCCTCCAGAGACCAGCATTTGTCAATTGTCCAGAGAGCCCAATCTCCCATAGGATACCTCCACCTCCAGTTGCCTTCTATTACCAAGTGGAGGAAATAGATGTGGGTGGAGTCTTGACAACTAAATCTTCTTCAGAACCAACTCTTGACTATTATGAGGTGAGAATAGGATTAAGTTGTGTTGTTGTTGTCGTTGTTTATGTTGATGGTGATGATGGTGATAATCATGATGATGATGATGATGATGATGATGATGATGGTGATGATGAAAACGAAGGAGGAAGAGGTAGGTGATGGTGTTGAGACTAGTGGCGGCGGTTATGGTGATGAATTGTGACGATGTCATATTTATATTTATATATTTATATATATATAGATATAATTATGAATATTCTTCTTCCTCCTCCTATTCCTATTCTTTTTCTTCTTCTTCTTCTTCTTCTTCTTCTTCTTCTTCTTCTTCTTCTTCTTCTTCTTCTTCTTCTTCTTCTTCTTCTTCTTCTTCTTCTTCTTTTTATTATTATTATTATTATTATTATTATTATTATTATTATTATTATTATTATTATTATTATTATTATTATTATTATTATTATTATTATTATAATAATAATAATAATAATAATAATAATAATAATAATAATAATAATAATAATAATAATAATAATAATAATAATAATAATAATAATAATAATAATAAATGGCATTTATATAGCGCTTTACCCCGTTGTCACAGGCTCTAAGCGCTTTATATTGATATAAAACAAAAACATATTACAGTGAGACAAGTGTGAAGGAAACGTGATACGAATTCAATTTAACAACAAAATATGAAAATAATATTGCAACATTATGATGTAAAAAGATAAAACTTTAAGCGAGATTTGAACGTTGTCAACGAATCCGAGCATCTCACGTGTGATGGGAGAGAGTTCCAAAAATGGGGGGGGGGGGGGGGGGCGAAAATTGAAAAGATTGTTCACCTATTTTACGCAATGGCTTAGGTTTGATAAGGATTGATTGGTCATTGCTTGACCTCAAGTTTCTATTGGGGACATATATGTTTAGGTCTTTAATATAGGAGGGACTGTTCGTGCTCAGGGATTTGTAGACATCAGTACAGATCTTATAGGCAACTCTTTTTTCCACAGGAAGCCAATGTAACTCACGGAGAAGAAGAGTTGCTGACGGGTATTTTTTGTTATTGCGTACAATGAGTCTGACTGCGTTATTTTGAGCAACCTGAAGTTTGCTAATTTTGTCTTTAGCTAAATTCGCCCAAAGGGAGTTACAATAGTCCAATTTAGATAAAACAAGGGAATTAATTAAAAGTTATGCTATATGCTTCGGTATTAAATTACGAGTTTTGCTTATTTTTTCATTTCTATGTACATTGATTGTATGGTGTTATTCACGCCGCTTGTCATGGAAAATCTTTATCAATGATGACGCCAAGGTTTTTTGCTTTATTTGAAAATTCTATTGTGCTATTTCCGAGAGTAATATAGGTGATTCATTTGCCTGTTTAAGGATACTCGGCCTTCCAAACATTAAAATCTCAGTTTTACTATCATTTAATTTTAACTTATTGTGGTACATCCAAGAGTTAATCTCATTAAAACAGCTCGTAATTCGTTGTATTAAGAACTGTAAATTACTAAGGGGTGCTGAATCATATATTTGCGTATCATCTGCATAAAAATGATAACTCAGATTGAATCTGGATATCACACTAGAAAGGGGCTGCATATATACAGTAAAAAGGACAGGACCAAGAACAGATCCTTGTGGCACTCTAAAATTTAGTAAAACTTGTTCTGACTGAACACCATTCACCAAGACAGTCTGCCATCGATCCTGTAAATATGATGTAAACCATTTAAGGGCAATTCCTTTTATGCCGAACGTATTTTCTAGTCTTCTTAACAAAATGTCATGGTCAATGGTGTCAAAGGCAGCTGAAAGATCTAAAAGGCATAATACATTGATATTGTTAGCATCAGCATTACATAGCAAGTCATTAAAGATTTTAAGAAGCGCCGTTTCAGTACTGTGTTGATGTTTGTAGGCTGACTGAAAGGGTTGTTCCAAACTGTTGTTCTTAAGATGAGATGTTAATTGTGTAAGAACTACCTTCTCCAAAAGTTTTGACAAAAAAGGTAAATTTGATACAGGACGATAATTGTTTAATATATTGTGGTCCAGTGATGGTTTCTTCAGAAGTGGTTTGACGAGGGCACTTTTAAAGCACGATGGAACTTCGCCAGTCAGTATGGATGTATTTATGATTGATGTAATGGATGGTAATAATGTATCGATGGAGCTGGCCAAAAGCTGTGCTGGTAGGAGATCAAGGTCGCAGGATTTAATGGGGGCTTTTTTATCAACTCGTTTATGAAACTAGGTGAAACTGGTTGGAACTTGTCTAAAGGGGTACCACAGAATGTATTTGTATCTATAAATGGTTCATGCCGATCTAGTTCTGAACGAATGTTATGGATTTTTTCTTTAAAAAAGTTGACAAATGTGTTTGGCAAGTCTCTTTGATTGGTTGTAGATGGTAATGAAGTGCATCTTTCACGTCCAAGTAGATCATTGCAGATGTTAAATAATTGTTTGCAAGATTTAGACGTTTCGAATTTTGAAAGAAAATACGTGGTCTTTGCCTTTTTTAATGTTGTCATTCAGGCACGAAATGTGTTCTTGAATAATTCACGATGAATCGTAAGGCCTGATGTTTTCAGCTGTCTTTCTGCTCTCCGACACTTCGTTTTAGCTTCTTTAACGTCCGACCTATACCACGGACCATACTTGCGGTTGGTGACGGTCCTTGTTTGGAATGGCGCATGTTTGTCAAAAGTTTCGATGAGACAACTATTCCATTGGTCTGGAGAAATCATTGAATTTTTAGTAAGTTTTGTTTTTAAATCGCCTCTGAAATTGTCCAAATTAATGCCTTTAATGTTTCTGGTTGATGTGGTGGTGGTTTCTTGGCATGGTTTTGAAACGTAAAGATTGAAAGAAATGAGGGAGTGGTCCGAAAAGGGGAGATAATCGACGATGGCGTTGGTTTTGTGGGACTCTGAATTTTCTACAATTACCCAATCTAAAATATGACCAGCAGAGTGGGTTGGCGATGTTACAATTTGGCATATGTTGTTCTCCGATAATGACTCGTGTAATTTAGCGGTGGCCGTGACGTTGTCGAAGTGAAAATTAAAGTCGCCGAGTATAATTGAATGGCCAGGACGCGTGTGTTGCAAAGTTAGCATCTCTTTGATTTCCTTCCTAACATCAGGTAATTTTATTTTGTTTTTCTTGTTTGCTGGCGGTCGGTAGATGCAGTTGAAGTTGTATCTTGTATTCTGTAGGGATAATCTAAGATCAATGGCCTCCATTGTTTTGCAGCGCATTTCGAGGATTTGCACATGTTTAGAAAATGTTGTTTTATAAAATACGCCAATGCCACCCCCTCGCTGATCTTCCCTTGGATACGATCTAAATTGGTACCCAGGGGGTGTCATTGCCTTTTCAACTGGGTCGTCTCCAGACTGTGAGAGCCATGTCTCTACTATAAATAGTATGTCGAAGTTCTTCTCCGTTAATAAATCGTTTAATTCTTCGGTTTTGTTACGGCAGGACTGTGAATTTAAAAGACCAATAACAATGTTATTGTTGTCGTTTGTGAAACTGTTTGTGGTCGGTACAGTTACAAGTGTTGGTGGTGGACGGGGGTTTGTGTGGGGGCGGGGTGGACGACGAGTTGTTACCATTGAGATGTTGTGTTGTTTCCGCGTGCCTCCCCGAGGCCTGTTCTTATTAATATTATTGTAAAAAAGTGGATCACTTGAGTTAAAAATCACAGCTGGAATGTGACGTTGTTTACGTTTGCCGCCTCGAGGCCTGTTGTAAAAATCAGATGTTGAATAAAAGTGTTCACAATCATTAAAATAATGGTGGTGGTAAATCACGGCTAAAAATAAGGTGAACAATGTTTGTATGAGGGCGGCGGCCATTAAGTGACTGTGTAAAAATCTTTTAAAACTTACAGTTTCCATGATAAAATACAGAATTATATAGCAGTCCATTCTTAAGAATTGATAAAATTTTTAAATTATTATTATTATTATTATTATTATATTATTATTTATTATTATTATTATTATTATTATTATTATTATTATTATATTATTATTATTTATTATTATTTATTATTATTATTATTATTATTATTATTATTATTATCATTATTATTATTATTATCATTATTATTATTATTATTATTATTATTATTATTATTATTATTATTATTTTTTTTTTTTACATTATCATTATTAATTTTATCAATAGCATCATTTCTAATTTTATCATATCTATTCATTCATATCATTCATTCATCATCTATCATCATCTCATCATTTCTCTCATCCTCCACTCATCTCATCTCATCATCTCATCATCATCTCATCATCATCATCATCATCATCATCATCTTCATCATCCATCATCATCCCATCATCATCATCATCATCATCTTCATCATCACATCATCATCACCATCATCATCATCATCATCATCATCATCATCATCATCATCATCATCATCATCATCATCATCATCACATCATCATATCATCATCATCATCACCATCATCATCATCATCATCATTCATCATCCATCTCATCACTCATCTTTCATCATTTCATCATTCATCATCATCATCATCATCATCACTTTCATCTCATCACCTTCATCATCACATCTCATCATCATCATCATCAATCATCACATCATTCATCATCCATCATCATCATCATCAATCATCATCATCATCATCATCATCATCATCTCTCATCATCTTCATCATCACCATCATCATCATCACCATCATCATCATCATCATCATCATCATCATCATCATCATAATCATCATCATCTTCATCATCATCTTCATCATCATCATCATCATCATCATCATCATCACCACCACCACCATTATCTAATTATTATTTTCTATGAACAGAAAACCTTTGCCAGTGACTTGAAGGTATTTTCTATGCTGTCTGAACTATCCGTACCAACCAGGGCTGTGTCTGAACACCATCAACGTCATCTTGTGTTACAGGACTTCCAATCAGGTATGGAAAACCCTTAGAAAAAAATAGGATGTTTGAAAAAAAATATGTTATAAAATTAATATATATCGATCAATATCCACAAAACGTGCTCAAATCGCTTTACAAGGGGTCACAAGCCAACAACAACAACATTTAATTAACATGCTAGACTGGGTTCTGACAGGTCCTGGGTAAAGTTTTGATTATTTATTTAGTTTTAGTCTCCTATCAAAACAGTAGTGATTGCGTTGCTTGTTCTAAAGGATCCGACAGAAAGAACTTTGCAAAAGACTATCGTTCTATCCACAGGACAACAATCAATTGTTATGGTCCTTTTCACGCTATTTAAATGACGGGGATAAACTCCAACTCCATGGGTTTATTAACTCTGAAGGAACTATTTTTTTCAGATATGGTTAATTGTGAGTTTATGTGGTCTAGTGTGGTCAAGGATTCGAACTTTGTTCTGACAGGTGCATAGTAGAGTCCTTAGAAAAATCTCTTTGGTCACATTTTTTTCTTCATTGTAAAATCAGAACTGTCCGTTAACTCTTTCAGCGCCATTTGCCGCACTGTGCGGCCAGAGCAGAATCTGTTCTACTGGCAATGGCCTTGTTTTGAAAGGCAAAAACAATAATGTAATCCAATCTTACTTTCTCCAATAGTACTATAAATTGAACCAATGGTATCATTTCTTTCATCAGAACATTCAATTGGCCTTAGGGGGGTATTTTAATTGAGATTTTGTGCTGAATTCGAATGTCGCTTTGTCTTAGCTTGTCATTCTCATGCTGCCTCAATCAGGTGTCAGCCATTTTGTGACGTAAATGCGAATAATATACCCTCAGCGTTGAAAGTGAAAACAGCTTTGATTCTGTCGGAAAAAAACCCTGCAATATCGCCTAACAGGCTTAATGTCTCGTCCTTTATTATACGTGATGCTGTTTGTCTAGGAACATGTGTGAAGAGCTTTGAGAATTTTGGTGGATATTTGTGCTAAATAAGAGCTCAAGTTAAATTTCAGTCTAAATAAAGTATGTACTGATATTCATGTCTATCATATATGTGACTCATCATGTAAAACTGGTAATCTGTCGGAGTAACAATGACACCACTAATGTGATTCACTGTCTATAGATGGAACAAAATTGACGTCACTTAGCTCTTTGTTATTGTATTTAGCCATGGATTTTTATGAGTAGTTCACGCTAATTTGTATTAATCAGACAATAATCGTATAAGGTTACACTTTTTTGTAACATTGTGTGTTTGTACTATATCTTCTGCTGATGGAGTTGTGAGTTTTTTTTAAAACCTAACGCGTAGCATTAAAATATTGTGAGTTCCTTTTTGACTCTAAGGTTTTTTAAAACAAATTTATTGAATAAAGTAAACATTTTTTTTTTTTAACTTAGAAAAGTATGAGGGAGAATTAGGAGGATGATAATGACGATGATGATGATGATGATGATGATGATGATGATGATGATGATGATGATGATGATGATGATGATGATGATGATGATGATGGAGGAGGAAAAGTATCGGAATGGATTGAGGAGGGGGAGGAGAAGGCGGCGTGGAATGAGAGTAGAAGGAAGAGAAGGATGTGGTGGATAGAATAAGGAGGAGGAGGAGTGGAATGAGGAGGAGGGGGAGGAGTGGAATGAGGAGGAGGAGGAGGAGGAGGAGGAGGAGGAGGAGGAGGAGGAGGAGGAGGAGGAGAAAAGATAGATTCAAAACTCTTCAACGAACTTTCCTATAAGACTCTTTAAACCCACTGAAATGTAAACATTTCAATTTTATACCAAATATAGACATTTGACATTTGGATTTTTCAGGGTTGGATTATGACCTTGACCTTGTGTATGGTAATTGCAGCATCAGAGATATTAACCTAGCCCAAGATTACGCAGGTTCTGATCCTGACGTCACAAAGATGGAATCACCTGCGCAGTTTTTCCATCTCAGTCCTAACACTTACCACTACACTGGCGAGGTAAGTTATAGATGGAACGAAATTTACGTCACTGAGCTCTTTGTTATTGTTGGTAGCCACCCATTTTTATGATTACTCCTTAATAAATTCTATTAATCAGATAATGAAAGTTAGGGATACTTTTGTCTGTTGTTACGTTATATACGGCTGGCAATATTGTGATTTTTTAAGCTAAGCGCATACAATCAATACTAATACATTTTTATTAGAGCAGTTTATTTCAACCAGGTGTATTTTACCGTAGCCTTCGTCAACTAAGAACTTGAAACTATCCCAAAAAAATCGTCACATAAAAAGACGAAGATCACTTAAATATGAAATGTAATCTATAGATAGAACGAAGATGACGTCACTCAGACCTTTGATATTGTCTTTTGCCATCCGCGTTTATGGGTAATTCTCAATAAACTGTAAAAACCAGACTATAAACGTTCAAGGTTACACATAGTTTGTGTTGGTCCGTTATACATTACTTATATCACATCCGCCAAGCAACGAGCAGCTTGGTTCTAAACAAAGAAAATCAGTAATTTTTGTTCTTCATTCTGGCTAAAACTTGTTCACATGTCATGTGATCTGAGTGTATAAAAGTCAAAAAATGATCAGACTTATAATGTTTATCTCCTCTGGATATATTTTATGCTAGCCGGAGAAGTATTTTATAAGTTCGTCCGCCATTTCTCGGATAGTTTAGAACCGGTTACTAAGTTACTATAGATCATTACGAGGGAAGTGACGTCACGACTGTTGAAGCCTATTCCAGACGTAATGGCCCGTACAGACTTTCCGTACACGGTCTGACGAACATAGGTTAGACGCGATGGATGTGTGGCACGGTAAATCGACATAGGTCGACGAGGGAAGTTCCGTTAACTCTCACCTTACCGATCATTTTCAGAATTCTCCCAAAAATGGAAGTCTTACCCAGCAGAAAAATTGATTTTTAAAACTCAAACAAGGTCTCTACAAAAACAACTTTATGTTCTTATTAATCAAACAAAGATCATTCTTCAAAGGTTGTGATGTACAAAATATATCTGAATAAGAAAATGGTATGTTGTTGTGTCGTAACAAACGTATTGATTTTGCTGCAGGTGGTGAGGAGAGGGTTAAGTCGTACAGTTAATTGCTCCGCGTCGGATCTGGGACAACACACACACACACACACACACACACGCGCGCGTGCGCGCTCATATACACCACCACCATCACACCGCTGTCACACACATACCATAGGGACACGCGTACACAAAAAAATGAGTGAACTTCACTCACTCACTCACTCAACAGAGAGAGAGAGAGAGAGAGAGAGAGAGAGAGAGAGAGAGAGAGAGAGAGAGAGACCCCTTTCCGTAGTTTGAAGTTAGAGGGCCTTCAGTGAAAACTAATCACCAGTGATGATACGTCAACACGATTACAGGAAGATATCAGGCGGCTCCTGGTATCAGAGGCTTGGGCGGAGATCCGTCAGACAAGATTGAAATTCCTCGTTTACACGCTCAATAAACAGGAATGTTGGTCTATTTTCCTAAATTTGTATACATCAGTCGGACCGTCTATACGTCCAAATGGGCCATAATGGTTTTTAAAAATCCTACATTTGTGACCCTTCCCCCCAAAAAGGTATTAAGTCGGGAGGGTTAAGATGTTGAAAATTGAATTTATAGCCAGCAATATCAGACTTGTGTTGAGTGTGTGTGTTTTATCAAGGACAATGGATACCATATTTTAAGTTGCTAATGCCAACAATTTATATTTTTGACCGGTTTAACATTTAATTCGGCTTTTAAGCATCCAGGTCGTTCCGACATAATGTCGTTTGAGACGATGGGTCACATTTTGCATAAACGGAGTCGTTTATCTACCATCTTGTTATCTACATCTCATGGATATATAATCATTTCTATCCTTAACGTCATTAATATATATTTTCTACATTATGGTTTTACACATTTTTCAAATCATATCATATTTACCCTTGAACTTCCCAGCACACAAACAGATATTGTGTTTTTAACACATTTTTCAAATCATATCATATCATATTCAACCTTTGACCTCCCCAGCACACAAACACAAACACATAATGTATTTTTCACACATTTTTCAAATCATACCTTATCATATTCATTCCTTGACCTTCCCAGCACACAATCACATGTATTTTTCACACATTTTTCAAATCATATCATATCATATTCACCCCTTGACCTCCCCAGATAACACAAACACATATTGTGTTTTTCACACATTTTTCAAACCATATCATATCATATTCTCCCCCCTGACCTCCCCAGCACACAAACACATAGTGTGTTTTTCACACATTTTTCAAACCATATCATATCATATTCACCCCCTGACCTCCCCAGCACACAAACACACATTGTGTTTTTCACACATGTTTCAAATCATACCATATCATATACACCCCTTGACCTTCCCAGCACACAAACAGATATTGTGTTTTTAACACATTTTTCAAATCATATCTTATCATCTTTTCCCCATCACCTCCCCAGCACACAAACACAAACACTTATTTTTCACACACTTTTCAAACCATATCATATCATATTCACCCCTTGACCTCCCCAGCACACAAACACAAACACATAATGTATTTTTCACACATTTTTCAAATCATACCTTATCATATTTCCCCTTGACCTCCCCAGCACACAAACACTGATAGAGGAATTGACGTTGACACATACGTGACTCAACAAGTTGGTGTCATGCAGGCCTGGTCGTTTGCATCGGTAAGTGTGGCTACAATCTTGTCTGATAGTATTAATTTAAATTAAATTAAATTGAGCTTTTATACAGCGCAATATCCACTAAACGTGCTCAAAGCGCTTTACAAGGCGTCCCCGGCCAACAGCAACATTTAATATGTAGGACGGGACATGACGCCTGTTAGGCGATATTACAACATTTTTGGACAGAGACACCGCTGTTAACGGCCAAGTACTCCTTTTACACCTGAGTACCGTGAGCCTTCTCCAAGGACTCAACTATGCGCCGATGGAGACTCGAACTCAGGCCATTCCGATCCAAAAGCGAGTGTCATACCACTATGGCACTAGCTTTCCGACTGGATGGTCCCAGCGGCGTGGCGTATTGACGGCATATGGTGGTGCCATGATTAGAAAAAAAAATCTAAAACAGTGAACACGGTTAAGAGGAGAGAGCACATATTAAAAACTCTCTTTTATGGAAGGGTGGGGGAGGGTCGATGGTTTCTACGAGTGGACAAAACTCACAAAAACAAATATAATAATAATTCATGAAAACAACAAGCCACAACACTGAGATACAAGTCCCGTATGAAAAGGTCTTTGTAATTATTCTTTGTCCACCATTTAAAGGATTGGATTTGGTAGATAATGCAATCAATATGTTATAAATGTAAATCAAAAGAGGAAAAAAAACCTATGACAGAAATTACTTACTTTTAGAACTTGTAAAAAAATCTGCACGGCGATGTTTCATCTCTGCAAATCTTTTTATAATGTTTTTATTGAAATCTGGAATGGCATCTATTTCAGCTTTGTAAATTGACAGAATCCTTAACGAATATAACCGCTCAGGTTTCATTGAATTTCGCAAGAAATGTTTCACTCTTTTAAGTGTGCTAAAACAACCAACGTTCAGGAGGTTAAGAAATACGATGGAAGTGGTTAAGTTCACTGTAGCCTATAGATGTCCATGATTTGTCAGTGTTTGTTGTATCTGTAAAAAGTAGACAATAAAGACAAAAGACTAAACTAACTGTGAGCCATTCATGCCTGTCATACCATGTCACTGAAAAAGAGTGTTTTCGAGATTTCCACACCTGTGTTAATTCAAAATCAGTTGGTTGGTGAGGAACTAGTCTTTTTATTTCTAATTTGTCATCTAGTGTCAATCTCCCAAACGGTCGGCGAAGTAAAGAGTCAACTTGATTCATTGCAATTCATTGTTTAACAAAACAAAACTTCAAAGTATATCTCAAATAATGGAAATCAGTGGAATACGATTAATGATTGCACAAATAAAAGGTAGATTCAGATCTTAAAGCATCACAAAGAAAAAATCACTCCACTTAAGTACTTAAAAAATCTAAAAACACACCAAAAGTATAACTGTTGACAATCTTCGCTTTCTTTCTCTGACTGACTCAAATACACGCACAAACACACACACACACACACACACACACACACACACACACACAAATAAACACTCATACACACGTAACCATCAACTCGGCACTACAAGCAAGAAAAATGTTGGTAAATTCGTCCACAATGCTTCGTTGCAAAGAATTACTTTATTCAATAATCGTGAAAAAGAGTTGGGGGTTTGATATGTTATTTTTTAAAGTTTTATGATGTTTTTCTTTGCTGCTTACAAGTAAACTTGACAATGATCAGTGTTTTTGACAGTTAATGTAATATTTTGGATGGCCGAAGTTACCCTAATTTGGCGCATCCCCCCAGTCCAACGGTGGAGCTCTCAGATCCTGGCACAAGTCGAGGGGTTTTCCGCTATTTGAAGATAGTATAATTCGACCTAGTTTCTCGCTCAATCAGCTGTCGCGATACTAATGGATAGAGCATTAACTGGAGCTCGGATTGCTTTGCACCACGGTGTTGACTCTCTCACTACTTCGCGAAGTGATGTCACCAACACACGAGTCGGTGCAGTGCGTGACTCGGAATCTTGAATAGAGTGGAGACTAAAAAGGCAGTATGTTGTTGGCGAGTTGGCGAAAGACAGTGGAGTGAAAATCTCTGTTTTATTTTTAATTAAATTATGCTGTTAATGATTTTTTAAAGATTGGTGCGGTGCCTGGCACCATTCGATCCAACGGCCCCACGCCACTGGATGGTCCAGGGTTTGAATTCCGGCGGTTTAACACCTGGAAAAGACTCTTTATTCACATTCTCTTACCAATCACGGATAAAACCCAAAATGTTTCGGACCCCCACCCCACCACTCCCTGTCCATCCAGCATTGATTGAGTAGGTGGGTCTGTCCAATCGGGCGGATAGTACCTTGCGATACACTAGCGTTCTATCAAAACGGTAGCAAGTAATTGCTATTGTCACTTATACGCTACAAAACATGGGATAAAGTCGGGTTCTATGGGAGGACAGCGTGGCTCAGCGGTACGGTCTTGGTTTGTACCCAAAAGGTAACGAGTTCGATCACCCGCCGCTGCGTTGTGTGGCCTTGAGCAAGTCACCTAGCCCTAGCTCACTTGACTTACTTTATTGTAATACATGGGGTGAGAATGTGGTCCCATATGACTTGCTCCAACAGTCAACAAATCTTTACTTTCGCTTTGTAAATTTTGCCGCTCGAAGCTCAAAGCAATACATAACAATGTGAAATTGAATGTAAGCTTCAAATTTGGTGGACGAGATCCGATAATGAGGGCGTTTTGGTTTCCTCTTTATCTGCAAAAAAAAGATGAACGTAACACTACAGACGAATGAGATAATGTGATAGTGGCGTTGTTAAGTGAATATCCATAAATGGTTATGTTTTTGGTTGTGTTTTTTTTCTACAAACTCAAACATCTTCTCATATTAATTTGCACTATGCACTATCAAAGACAGGAACGCTCTTCTCGAATCATGTGTGAACACAACAGATTTAGAAACATTCAAACAAATATTATCACAATCCTTCAGCCTAAACACCAACTATGTTTGCTGCTACATTCAATAACTCTCTCCACCCTCGAATACAATTATTCAGAATAGGATTCAATAGTCTGATGTCATGTCCGTCAGCTACGAGTATCTTGGTTCTGAACAAAGAAAGTCAGTACTTTTTATTCTTTGTACTGGCTAGAACTGTTTTACATGTCATGTGATCAGAATGTAAAAAAGTCAAAACATGATTAGACTTATAATGTTTTTCTCCTCTGGATACACTTTTATGCTCATCGGAGAAGTATTTCATAAGGGCGTCCGCCATTGTTTCGATCGTTGAGAACCAGTTGCTAAATTACTATGTGTCAGTACGAGGGAAGTAAAGTCACGATTATTGAAGCCTATTGAGTCGACTTCGAGTAACATTAATATTCAGTTTCAGATACAGATTCATGTTCATATTCATATTTGTTTTCTTCAATCAGAAAGACTGGATGTTGAAGAAAATGGGTTTTAAAGAATACAAGATGATCCCTGTGGAGTATAAAATCTGGTCTAAAGATGTAAGTATTGATATAACAGTATAGTATAGAACCTGGTCTCAAGATGTAAGAATTGATATAACAGTATGGTATAGAACCTGGTCTCAAGATTTAAGTATTGTTATAACAGTATGGTATAAAACCTGGTGGCAATACGTAAGTATTGATATAACAGTATAGTATAAAACCTGGTGGCAATACGTAAGTATTGATATAACAGTATAAAACCTGGTCGCAATAAGTAAATATTGATATAACAGTATAGTAGAAAGCCTGGTCGCAGTACGTAAGTATTGATATAACAGTATAGTAGAAAGCCTGGTCGCAGTACGTAAGTATTGATATAACAGTATAGTATAGAACCTGGAGACTAGCAATGGCAAGATCAAAGCTAGAAAAGATGAATAATATCTGGAAAGGGCAGTGCATTCAAACAAAAATCAAAATGCTCATAAGTGTTGTTTTCCCAACTGCAACATATCGATGCGAAGCGTGGACTATCAGCAAAGCAGAGAGCACAAAGATCACAGCTTTCGAAATGGCATGCTACAGAAAAATACTTAGAATATCATGGACTGAAAAACAAACAAACAAAGAAGTCCTGAGAAGGATCGGAATAAAATCACCAAGTCTTCATCAAACTGGAAAGAAACTGAAACTGAACTATTTTGGCCATACGACTCGCCACGAATCATTAGAAAAGCACATTCTGCAGACAAGGGTAGACGGCAAGAGAGGAAGAGGTAGATCAACAAGAAGCTGGGAACAAGATATATGTGAATGGCTGGGAATGACAACAACTCAAGCAAGTTGACTGGCGGAAAACCGTAATCTGTTTGGCAAGAAAGTTCCTGAAGCAACGTCCTACGCAGGATCAGCTGACTAGAATAAATGAATATAACCTGGTCGCAATACGTAAGTATTGATATAACAGTATAGTATAAAACCTGGTCGCAACACGTAAGTATTGATATATCAGTATAGTATAAAACCTGGTCGCAACACGTAAGTATTGATATAACAGTATAGTATAAAACCTGGTCGCAATACGTAAGTATTGATATATTAGTATAGTATAAAACCTGGTCGCAATACGTAAGTATTGATATAACAGTATAGTATAAAACCTGGTCGCAATACGTAAGTATTGATATATTAGTATAGTATAAAACCTGGTCGCAACACGTAAGTATTGATATAACAGTATAGTATAAAACCTGGTCGCAATACGTAAGTATTGATATATTAGTATAGTATAAAACCTGGTCGCAACACGTAAGTATTGATATAACAGTATAGTATAAAACCTGGTCGCAATACGTAAGTATTGATATATTAGTATAGTATAAAACCTGGTCGCAACACGTAAGTATTGATATAACAGTATAGTATAAAACCTGGTCGCAATACGTAAGTATTGATATAACAGTATAGTATAAAACCTGGTCGCAACACGTAAGTATTGATATAACAGTATAGTATAAAACCTGGTCGCAATACGTAAGTATTGATATAACAGTATTGGTGCTATGCGTTCAGCCAAAAATCTCATAACATCCACCAGCCGTATATAATGTACCAACACACAAAAATATATGTAACCTTGAACGTTTAAATATAGTATATGATTGGCTAACAAGCTCACAACATTGCCATCCGGAAGTATAAAGGACCAACAAACAAATCTATGCATAACCTTGAACGCTTATAGTCTGGTTAATACAATTTAGTGATAATTACTCATAGACGCGGATGGCAAAAAAAAACCCCAATAACAAAGACTTTAGTGATGTCAACTTTCAACTATCTATAGTCTGGTTGATACGATATAGGGAGAACTACTCATAATAATGGCTGTCTAAAAACAATAACAAAGAGCTGAGTGACGAAAATTTCGTTCTATCTATATCTGCCTGGCGGATGTTATGATTATTTTGGCTAAGTGCACAGCATCAATACAGTTTGTGATCTTTTTGGGATTTTCAGATCAAGGGGAAGCCCAACCAAGGGAGAACCTCTCCGAGGTTACAAAATATTCAACATTGGTCAAAAACTGTATTATAGCACTCAAGTTGTACAGTTTCCTACAGAGTCATCGTTAATGGCAGTAAATAGGAAAATATCTGAAGAGCAGATATAATTTTTAATCAATGCGAAATTAGAAGATTTTATTTTAATTTAAATTGTCCAAAAAAGTAAAAAAAAAAAAATCACCTCACTTTGATGCAAATTACTCCCCTTTGTTTGTATTATTTAAATGACGTAATATGTTATGATACATTTTATACAAGTTCAGTTCTTTGCGGAGAATGGAAAATTATTTTAAAAGGTGAAGGTCAGAGATCTTTAATTTTTCAATAAATGACTGCTTACCTTGGCCTTTGATATAAATTGTTTAAGTCGATAACACGATTGCATCATAAATGGTCTTTAATGCAATTTACCTTGTATTGTTTATTCTTATTAAAGACTACAAAAGGGGTGTTATGATATACTATTCTTTCCTTTTTTGTGTTTATTAAGTGAGTTAATTTTACTGTGCTCAATGACACTACGAGCTTGCGACCAATTGTATGGTAGTAGTTCTTCTATTCACCATAAATTGCATTTGTCTCCATCTACTTTAATTACAATTCCCAGCAACCCGCCAACCAGACTATCCATATCTCTAACTTCAAGACACATTTATCTGACAAATACGTGTACACATCTTTAACATTTTTAATGTTCTACAATTCCCAGCAACCCGCCAACAAGACTACACATATCTTTCACTTCAAGACGTCTATCTGACAAATACTTGTAGCCTTCTTTAATATTTTTAATGTTCTACAATTCCCAGCAACCCGCCAACAAGACTACCCATATCTTTGACTTCCAGACGTCTTTATCTGACAAAGACGTCTACCCTTCTTTAATATTTTAATGTTCTCCAATTCCCAGCATCCAGCAAACAAATCTACC
>NC_088374.1:18356128-18363628 GCF_034508935.2 Berghia stephanieae | reverse complement strand
TTATTATTATTATTATTATCATCATCATCATCATCATCATCATCATCATCATCATCATCATCATCATCATCATCAACAACATCATCATCACCATCATCACCATCATCAACATCATCATCATCATCATCATCATCATCATCATCATCATCATCATCATCATTACCAGTATTATTATCCCTATTATTGTTATTTGGATTAATTACGCTAAATCTTAATAGATACATTTTTCCAAATCAATTTTCACTTGTACCTCTCTCCTCAAATCCTCCCATAGTGGGCAGGGGCGTACATACTGTGTCTTCTAACCCCTTAGATCTGTTTTCCAACATGCTTTCTGTCTTTGTCTTGGAATGAGATTATTTGGTTTTGTCCTGGTCCTGCCCGGAGTCCTGGCTGGGAGGGAAACAGTCAAATGCATAGTTATTGTTTTGGGAGATTATTTTTTTTTCCTTGTAAATCATCTCTCTGTTATGTATTATTATATTTTTTATTTTGAATGTATAATGTAAGAATTTGAGTGTATTCCTCTTTGTTGGATTTTGTGCTTGTGTCCGGATGAGACTTGTAGGTGGTCTCAAACTAAGTACTATGATATTGTGCTCTTGGAATCTACATCTGATCCCTATTATGTCCCCAGTTCCCTTATGTCTTACTTTTTCTTGGGTGCTTTAATTGTTATTCTAGAACTTTTTACTATCCCATTTTCTTCCTTTTTACTGGCGCTGATATAACCTAAATATGTTGCAAGCGCAGTAAAACCCTTAAAAACAAACAAAAAACATCTCCTCAAATCAATCACTTTTACCTCTCTCCCCAAATCAAATTCACTTTTACCTCTCTCCCCAAATCAAATTCACTTTTACCACTCCCCCCAAATCAAATTTCACCATTACCTCTCTCCCCAAATCAAATTCAATTTTACCTTTCTCTCCAAATCAAAATCACTTTTACCTCTCTCCCCAAATCAAATTCACTTTTACCTCTCTCCCCAAATCAAATTTCACCATTACCTCTCTCCCCAAATCAAATTCAATATTACCTTTCTCCCCAAATCAAATTCAATTTTACCTTTCTCCCCAAATAAATTTTCACTTTTACCTTTCTCCCCAAATAAATTTTCACTTTTACCTCTCTTCCCAAATCAATGTCCACAGGGCATCCATCACGTGACTGCTGTTGCAATTGAACAACGAAAGGCCCACTTCTTCCCACAGTTAATTGGTAAGACTGTCCTTTAAAAAATAACAAACAAAAAACAAAATGACCTTTTTATATAGCACAATATCCACTAATCGTGCTCAAAGCGCTGTACAAGTGTCCCTGACCAACAGCCACGCGTAACAAATAGGACGAAGCTAGACGCCTGTTAGGCGACATTTACATTTTTCTCCGGACAGAGACAACGCTGTTAAAGCCCAGGTACTCATTTTACACCCGAGAACGCTGAGAGAATGTGAGTAAAGAGCTTTGTCCAAGGATCAACTATGCACGGAGCGAAGATAGAGCCGAGGATCTTCCGATCCGAAAGCGAGTGTCATATCATAAGACTACAAAAATCAAATCTTAATCTTAAACTTAACCTTAAAATCTGAAACATTTTTTTAATTTTTTTTAAAAAATTCAAATTTTTTTTTAACATAATAAAATTTAAAGAAAATGTGTGTTGTAGAGTACGTTTTACTAAAGAAATTATTTATCTCAAGAACTTACTGTTGTTGTCTTGATGTGATAAAAAATATATTTTCCTGTTATTTGGGTTATAAGTTTTGGGGAAAATCCTGAAAATGGCTGGTAAGGAAAGAGTTAAAGTGTGGAATAAATTAGATGAATAAACCAAAGACGTTCCGGTCTCAGTAATTTTAGGCAACATTTTAAAACGTTCCCCTAAGTGTGTAGTAATAATACTTGCTTTTTGTGTTACCTTGTGGAATTGATAAAATAGGTTCTAAATAAACAAATATCTTTTATACTTCAAGATAGAACTTGTTTATTTTAAAATCATTATTATAAAAAAACAGTTTTGTTAAAGACAAAAAGAAAAACAACAACGAACATATGTGTTAAACAAAAACTGATGATAATGATTTTAAGTATTATAAACTATGATAAAAATAATGAAAATACTACTGTACGTGTTACGCCTGAGAAGACTTTGTTGATTGTGCGTGCTGTATAAATTAATTGTTACGTTGCATTTCATTACGTTTATATTACAATAGAATATGCATTAGATCATGTCATATCATATCATTTCTTACCATGTCATATCATATAATATTATAACATTCCATATCATATCACAACATATCACATCACCTTACATCATATCAGATCACATCACACCACAATACATCATAGAACATCAGCCACATCACAATACATCTTAAAAAATCAAATCATTTCACATCATTTCACATCATATCACACCATATAACATTACATCATTTCACATTGCATCACATCACATCACCTTACATCATATCACACCACATCATATTATATCACATCATCACATTACAGCACACCACATCACGTTACATTCATCACATCACGTCTCGTTACATCACATCATATTGCATATCATCTCATGATGTTATTTGATTTATGGAATTAAAAACAGCAAACTATGAAGTTGTTTATTTGTTTGTTTTTCTTCCTCATGGAACAAAGACTCTGAATCCATAACGAATAACACAGGTAAGACAATGGTTGATTTTCAGTATCATCTGACATACATTATATGACACTCGCTTTCGTACCGATAGGTCCTTGGTTCAAGTCCTGCTGTTAACTATGCAAAGTTGAGTTGTAAACGACTCTATCCTCAAAGGTGTAAAATGAGTACCTATCTCTGCCGGAAAGAATTGGGTTTGTAGAACCTGACATTCTTCATGTATCGTCCTCCATCTAAAGTGATACTGATTGCTTGGGACATTTTACAAAGCAAGTTAAATAAACATGAGCTTTTATAAAGCGCAATAAAAACTTATTGTGCTCAAAGCGCTTTACAAGGGGCAACAGGCCAACAACAACACCTAACATGTAGAACGAGACATGACGCCAGTTAGGTGATATTACAATTTGTTTCGGACAGACAATGCTGTTTAACGTCCAGGTACTCATTTTACAACCGAGTACTGTGAGAGAATTTGAGTAAAGAGCCTTTTCTAAGGACTCAACTAAATGCCGAGTGGGGCTCGAACCCAGGACCTTCCGATCCGAAAGCGAGTGTCATAGCACAAGACCACATAGCCGCACAAATAAATGTTAAAATATTTACGTAAAATAGTGCTTCCTTCATTCATTCGGTGCCATTTGGTCCACGGAGCCGGAGTTTATCCCAATTCATTAGTATATAAAAAAGTTACTATCCGCTGGAGGTTATTATTGTTATTATTATTATTGTTATTATTATTATTATTATTATTATTATTATTATTATTATTATTATTATTATTATTATTATTATTATTATTGTTATTATTATTATTATTATTATTATTATTATTATTATTATTATTATTATTATTATTATTATTATTATTATTATTGTTATTATTGTTATTATTATTATTATTATTATTATTATTATTATTATTATTATTATTATTGTTATTATTATTATTATTATTATTATTATTATTATTATTATTATTATATATTGTTATTATTATTATTACTACTACTATTAGTAGGCATCCTTCCGTCTCAAGAGACGATGGTTTGCGCCCTGTATGGCTTTAGTCTCATCAGTTTTGTTGAGAGCAACGACGGGTGTGACTCAGCAGACCAATCCTTGCATGGCAGTCTCTACCACAGTTGTTGCACACATAGTTTGACTGTGTGTTTGGTATTTGGATCTGCTGCCTCTCTTTCCTCCTTGCTCTCCTCTCCTCAAACTTCATCTTTCTCCTCTCCTCACCTCTCTTCACTCCCTCCATCACCGCATATCTCCAGCCGTTGCGGTCGTCAGCAAGCGACTCCCAGGTGTTTGAGTCGATGCCTGTCAATTTCATGTCTCGTTTGCAGACATCATAGAAGCGCAGAGCTGGACGGCCAGTTGGTCGCCGTCCAGAAGCTAGTTCACCGTACATGATGTCTTTGGGTATGCGTCCATCGTCCATCCTGTGTACGTGACCAAGCCATCGCAAACGTCGCTGGCAGAGCATGAGATGCATACTGAGGGAGTTCGCTCTTTCTAGCACTGCATTGTTAGTGAGTCTGTCCTGCCACCTGATGCCAAGAATTCGTCGTAGACAGCGAATGTGGAATTTTCCAGGCGGTTCTCCTGTCTGGCATATGTTGTCCAGGATTCACTGCCATACAGTAGGCTACTGAGTACACATGCCTGGTATACTCTGAGTTTGGTATTCAAAGTGAGTTGGTTGTTGGTCCACACTCTCTTGCTCAGTTGTGCCATGACAGCGGCAGCTTTGGCGATGCGCTTGTCTAATTCTGCATCAAGTGAGAGGTTGCTGGTGATGGTTGTGCCCAGGTATGTGAAGTGATCAGTGACTTCTAGCTCCTCGTTGTCAATGTAAATTGCTGGTATAGAGGGGACATCCTGACACATTACATTTGTTTTCTTGATGCTGATCGTCAGCCCGAATTCCCTGCATGCGTGGGAAAACCTGTCCATCAGCCGCTGGAGGTCTTCCTCGGTATGCGCGCATAGAGCTGCATCACCTGCAAATAGCATTTCCCTTATGAGGACTGTGCGAACCTTGGTCTTTGCTCTCAGCCTTGCCAGATTGAACAGCTTCCCATCACTTCTGGTGTGTAAGTGGACTCCTTCTAGGGACTCTTTGAATGCAAACTTCAGCAGTAAGGAAAAAAATATACCAAACAAAGTCGGTGCGAGGACAATGCCTTGTTTCACGCCGCTGCGCATGGGGAAGGGTTCAGAGGCTCCACCGTTGTAGCTAATGGTGCCCTTCATGTCGTCGTGGAATGAGGCAATGATGCTAAGCTGCTGAGGAGGACAGCCAATCTTCTTTAGCAGCTGGAAAAGGCCCTTCCTGCTTACAAGGTCAAATGCCTTTGTCAGGTCAATAAATGCAATGTAGAGGGGCATCTGCTGTTCTCTGCATTTCTCTTGAAGTTGACGTACTGAGAAGATCATGTCCACTGTCGACCTCTTGGCTCTGAAGCCACACTGCGACTCTGGGTAGATACGTTCGGCGAGGACTTGCAGTCGAGCGAGGACAACGCGCGCAAAGACTTTACCCACAATGCTCAGTAGAGAGATTCCCCTGTAGTTATTACAGTCACTACGGTCTCCCTTGTTTTTGTAGAGGGTGATAATCTTGGCATTGCGCATATCCTGGGGTACCTTGCCTTCTCTCCAGCAAAAACATAGGAGTTTATGTAGTGGTTCCAAGAGGGCTGGCTTTCCACATTTGATGATTTCGGGTGGAATGCTGTCGTCACCGGGTGCTCTGCCACAGGCCAAAGCATCGATTGCTTTGCTGAGCTCCTCCATAATTGGTTCTGCGTCTAGTTCTTCCAGTACTGGCAGTTCTTCAATTGCGTCTAACGCTTTTTGGGTGACAGATTTTTCTCTGGCGTAGAGCTTCAAGTAGTGCTCTACCCATCTTTCCATCTGCTTGTCCTTGTCTGTGATGGCTTCCCCTGTCTTGGATTTAATAGGCGCAGTTTTCTTTGTAGATTTGCCTGTCGCCTGTTTGATGCCCTCATACATGGCTCTTATGTTGCCACTGTCAGACGCTTGCTGGATGTTGTCCGACAACTGAAGCCAGTAGTTGTTGGCGCAACGTCGTGCTGTTTGCTGTGCTTTGCTGCGTGCAGCTCGCAACGCCTGCAGGTTCCTCTGACTTGGTTTTTGTTTATAGCTGACAAGTGCGCTGCGCTTGGCATCAATGACTGGCTCCATCTCAGTAATATTGGCTTCAAACCAATCATTGTTCCTGTGCTCCTTTTTGCCGTATGTCAGTACTGCAGTGCTGTAGATGGCGTTTCTAAGAGAGTTCCAGCTGTCCTGCGCGTTTTGTTCTGCTTTTCTATGAGCTGTGTCGAGATTCTTCTCAAGTTGCTCGTTGAACTCTATATTCTTTTCCCGGTAAGCTGTCTTGCTGATATTGATCCTGGGCTGGCCCTTTCTCTTTGAGTGATGAAGTTTCTTTGGTGTCAGTATCACCCTTGTGGCAACCAAAGAGTGATCTGTGTCGCAATCAGCGCTTTGATAGGACCTGGTGTTGCAAACATTGTTAAGAGAATCGCGCTTAGTGATGATCATGTCCAGCTGATGCCAGTGTTTTGACCTTGGATGTCTCCATGACACCTTGTGACATGCCTTGTTCTGGAAGTAGGTGTTCGTCACGCATAGTTTGCGATAGCAGCAGAGTTCAAGAAGCCTCTGACCATTCTCATTCATCTTTCCTATACCGTGGTGCCCCAAAACGGTTGGCCATGATTCTCTGTCGGCACCAACTCGCGCATTGAAGTCGCCAAGAAGGTAGATGTGCTCCACTTCTGGGATATTGTTGACAATGGCGTCTAATGACTCATAGAATTGGTCCTTTACTTCAACCGAAGCTTGCAGTGTTGGGGCGTAGACGCAAACAAGGTTCACCGAGCCCTGCATGGATGACAGGCGCAGCTTTAAAATTCTCTCTGTGCCGTCGGTTGGCGGTTCGATCATAGGAAGCAATGTATGGCGTACTGCAAATCCAACACCGTGCTCCCTCACGTCTCTTGTGCCTTTTCCTTGCCAGAAGAATGTAAAGTGTTTCTCCTTCAGGGATCCCCTCTCTGGGAGTCGCGTTTCCTGCAAGGCTGCTATGTCGATGTTCAGTCTGTTAGGTTCATGATCAATTACTGCTGTTTTTCGAGCATCGTCCATGGCCTGAAGGTCATCTGTCAGTCCTGAGCGCATAGTTCTTACATTCCAGCTTGCTAATCAAAGAGCTGGGGACTTCGTTTTCTTTTTCGTTTGCTTGCCTGGTACACAGTTTAACGATCCACTTGTCAAGCTTGCAAGCTCTAAGCTCCAGGCACACTCTGAAGCAGGCAGATCGTGGCGGGTCAACACCTTTCTGGCTGGGGGCTGCCCAGCTTGGGGCGGGCGGTAGCTGACCAGTAGGATTACGATGATCCCTCCCACCGTCGAAGACAACCCGTAGCGTCCAACTCTACGCCAATCGAGCAAGGACTTATCACTCGTAGACTGCTGTCTTCCGTGTTGATACTCTTCACCGGTGAAGGTGAGACTGGATTGTCCTCTCCAGGGCGCGGCCTGGGCAAAGTATGTGGAGATCCTGGGCTGCCCAGTAACCAGAACCTCCCTCTCTTCCTCCCTGGTGTGGTCCAAAGGATCGCACAGCGATACGTTTGGCATCAGTTTGGATGCAGGTTTCTGTTAGGTTTACTCCTTAGCCTTTCCTCCTCCCGAAGGTATCCACAAGGCAGTGGAGCCATAAATCGATGGCTAGGGAGAGTATGAGTTATAGGGGTAGGTTAAGAAAGTAAGGATAAGAGACA
>NC_088374.1:18348628-18353628 GCF_034508935.2 Berghia stephanieae | reverse complement strand
ACAGTTGTCTCCATGTCCGGTTTCCTTTCTATTGTGTTCACTGTATTGGACACAACTATAGAGCAATCTATTTTACAAAGACATACATCACATTTCATTCTTGCCATATAATCCCTGATATATAGGTCCTCGGTTCAAGTCTCAATTTCAGTGGCACAACATTGAGTGATTATTAAAAATATTTACTTTTCCTAATCAAACGTATATGTAAAATTAATACTTGGTAGAAAATTGCATCATCTCTATAGAAAAAATGATTTCACTTCGTAGGCGTTATGTATCTTCCTAACATTATGTGTTGCTGCTGGCTTAGTAAACTTTGAAAAGCACTTTAACAACACTATCGATCTTTTAAAAAGATACTTTAATTTTCTGGATAGAGAACGTGTGTCTTTTAATATGATCCTCATATTGTCAAATATCTCTGTCCTAAACGGTAAAAAGCGCCAGGTGAAGCCTCGGGTTTGATCATTTTTGACAAGATAAATACAAGTTTAAATTATCGTCAAGTTTTGTAACAAAATATTGAAAATCTGCTTTTTCAAAGCATCGCAGTATAATATGATAATATGTGTCATATTATAATTGTTGGTATCACACGGGAGAGAGGATGATTTCATGCAGATGGGCATGAAAGGTCATTGATGATTTGTTGGTGATAAGTGCCTCATAATTGAAGTCAAATTTTTTCTGCTGTAAATTACGTTGACATTTGTATTGTGCAATATATTGACATGAATTATCAAATATATTATGTTACCAATCAGGCCCATAAGGTATTTCGGTCATGGTGTATGAGAAGTTGGGGAAAAAGTGATGTGTGACCGCTTATGACGTATTATGCAAAATGAAAACTTTTTGTTGAATTCTTTTCAGTTTTACTATAGGGAATGAGATTAGCGGAAGAGTAGCGTCCCTTGATTGGACGTCACCCATAGTCTGTGACTATTGGGTATGTCTAAAATGTTCTAAAATGGAAGAATAAAGTGTCAAAAAAAGGTCATGTAGGTGTCCACATTAGCAGGTCAGATGGGCAAAGGCATTTGTTGTCCTGGTTCAACATTGCGATGGAGATTTTATATATATGTATATATATATATATATATATATATATATATATATATATATATATATATATATATATATTGTGTTAGGTTGAGAGTTGTACCAATGCAATAAAGGGCATATACATTTGGGATTATCATTACTGCAAATATGTACAGGTTTGGTCATCATATGGGATTAGGGCATTGTTATTGAGGTATAAATACAAATTCTTATATTCACAACCTAGTCAAATGAAAATCTTAAATTAGAACTAGTGGTTATGACACAGTAAAGGGACTTAATCCTATTTTTAAAAATCCAATTTGTTTTGCAACTAGATACATTTTGTTCTTTTTTTTCTTTAAAGACTGGTATATTGTGGGAGGAGCTTTTAAATTGAATGCATCCAGTGCTCTCTCTCTCTCTCTCTCTCTCTCTCTCTCTCTCTCTCTCTCTCACACACACACACTACCCCGCCCCACCTCTCTCTCTCTCTCTCTCTTTATCTCACTCTCTCTCTCTCTTTATCTCTCTCTCTCAATTTATCTCTCAATTTATCTCTCCCTTTCTTTCTTTCTCTCTGTCTCTCTCTCTCTTTCTCTCTCGCTAGTTGTGTAATGACGTCATCAAATTTTGCGTAGATCATTATACACGATTGATGACTCATGATCGCGGATTTACGGATGCTAACGCCACACAGAAAATAATAGTCAAATAGATAGGGATGTATAGGGAATGAAATTAGCGAAAGAGTAGCGTCCCTTTATTGGACGTCACCTTACAGAACGTCAATTTGGTTTTGAAGGGTCTCAAGCCGCTTTCATCGGAAGCGAGGACGAGAGACGCATGCGCACAACCAAAATGACGTTCTCTCTCTAATAACTTTTACGCCGGTGACGTCACAGACTATGTGGTATAATGCTCTGCTGAGAATAGATCTCATAAGCTTCCAAGAAGTGGGTGAGAGAGGGCTCTAGAAATATGACTTGGGTTTGAAACGAATATTTTAGTATTCGTGGATAGCTCACACGGTAGAGCCACGCTCTCACCTGCCAGGCGGAGTTGTCGTACCAATACGGTCGCAGATTCAAACCCCACCACCGCCGCGGAGAAAAAAAAATATTTATTCTCTATTGTCTTCTGGCACTTTTCTACTCACTTCATATCTTGTTGTATCTCATAAGCTGAACAGCTAGCTCGCCAACAAAAGTTCCTGGCGCTTGTATATTGACCTCATAACAGCTAGAAGTCGCGAGAAGGACCAAAATTGTTATACCCTTATTATTTTTTTGTGTGTAGTGGCGGATGGGTCAATTGTACATCTCCCCTCTCGTGGCAATACTGAGTTGCCGTGATAGTCGGGTCGTTAGTTGGAATGCTCATTGACGAGGAGTTTTTATTCTCTATTATCTTCAGTCGCTGTGTTGCTCACTCCATATCTTTTTTTTAATTTTTTTCAAACTTGTATATTTAATTCTCCATATTATTGGATTTGACTTTAACACCCAATGTGGTTAAGCTCCTGGAAGGTTAAATCCATAGCAATGTATTTGACTTATCTTAAAAAATTGTTGATATGTGACCCCTCGTCTCAAAACGGTATTATGTCGGGATGGACCAGATGCTAAAAAGGCAAATTATAGTTAAACAGGTCAAAAATATGAAACGTTGGTATTTAGCACAGTAAAATATGATATTCCTTCTCCTCTATAGAGCATATAAACTCAATTTAAGCATGATATTTCAGGCTACAGATTCCATTTTCAGCATCTTAATCATCCCGACTTAATACCATTTTGAGACGAAGGGTCACACATTTGTTTCCACCTTAACCATGGTGGTGTAAAAATATTGACGCCCATTGATATGGCAATTTTCAAAGTTTTTGTAAAGTGGGTATAGGGAATGAGGTTAGCGGAAGAGTAGCGTCCCTTGATTGGACGTCACCCATAGTCTGTGACGTCACCGGCGGAAAAGTTATTAGAGAGAGAATGTCGCGAGGACGAGAGACGCATGCGCACAACCAACATGACGTTCTCTCTCTAATAACTTTTCCGCTGGTGACGTCACAGACTATGGGTGACGTCCAATCAAGGGACGCTACTCTTCCACTAACCTCATTCCCTATTATTTTATTGGGTATAAGGGAGGATGTAGCAGAGTGTTTTGAATCATAGCGATTCAATAATGAATTTATTGCTGTGTGTAGACAAGCCTTTTATCTCATGAAGAGGAAATTATCAATGATTACCATTCTATTCATATGACGCTGATTGTGCTTATCGCCAGATCTAACATTGAAAATGTATCATGTGGTTGACTTGATTCGTGATATCTAGCAAAAAAGAGACTTTTGGCATTTCGGGGTATATAATTCACTGTTAGTCTATGACATTTATGGTGCAATTACTGTGTAAAGATTATAAAACTTTTTAACATCTTAGGGGCGATAACTTTGTAACGATTTCGATATTATTTACAGTTGATCAGTTGTCATAATATTCATCTTAACTACGCCACTACCACATCATCTCATTCATCTGTGGTGTTTCGTTCATGTTTTGTTGATAAAGGGGAAACCCGAAATGTTCATTTGATCCGATTTTTGTAATTAAATTGAAGCTTAGATTCAACTTCACATTATTATGTATTTCTTCGAACTTCGAGCAGCAACATTTACATTATGCATGTATTGTAAACTATTCGTTGTAGACAAGTGCTGTGCCACACTTTTTCAAAGTTGCTCATGGCAAGCCCCTTGGGAAAACATGATATAGATAAAGAGAACTAAATGAACAATCGCTCAGTCTCTCATATTCCTTTTCTCTCTGCTATCTTGGAAAATATTGTTTGAACCAATTACTGTCTCGCCACAAAATAATATCTTGAATAAAAATTTCAGTCGGCTTAGAGGTAACATAATTCGACGGAAACTACATTTGTTAGGGACTTTAATTATCGTTTTATGTTATAGACTGGTTCCTATTCTTTACTAAATTTAATTTACCTCTCTTCCGCTTTTGACATGATCGATCACAATGTTCACCTCATACGTCTTGAAACTAGATACATATGGTACAGCAATTGATTTGTTTAAGCCATATTTGTTTGATCGTGAAAAGATTATTACCGTGGATGAATAAAGCTTTGAAGAAATAATTTTTAATTGCGGTGTCCCACCGTTGGACCCGTTCTTTTTGTTCTGTACGTCTATAATCATCAGACTTTTTGATCTGTCTTATAATTACTACGCTAATTATACGCAGTTGTTCTTCGTCTCCAATACGAGAAATTTTCAGGGCGTATTAGACATTAGTAAGAAGTGTATCCAAAGTTTAAAAAAATAGAGAAATGAGAACAGATTGAAACTGAATGATGATAAGACGGATGTGTCGTATGTGAAGTACAGAATAGGAAAACTGAATCAGATTTGAAGCTGGGTATGCTTTCATTCAAATTGTTGACAATCCTCGGGAAATTCTTAGAATCCGGTCTGTCGATGGAGCATCAGGTTAATAATTTAATTAGATATCTCTTTCTCCAACTAAAAAAGATTGCTTAAATTGAACGGGTCATTAATGAGGATGTGACCAACACCTGGTTGTATCCCTTGTGCTATCGACATTTGAATATTGTCATGATCTGTTATTTGGGGTTTCGCAATATAATCTGAGACGTCTTCAGAACAGCGCTGCTAGCCCAGTATTCATGAAGCGTAGGTGTGATCTTGCAAGATCTCTGCTTCAACACCTGCTTTGGCTGTCCGTTGATTAAATTCAAAACATGTTTTAGTGTATCATTGTCTTGAAGTTATGTCCATCCCTACCTTTCCAAACTAATTAAAAGATATTCAAATGCCCGCATCTTACGTTTGACAAGTGATTCCATAAAACTAGTTGTTCCCAAATACCCAAAAAAAAACGCTGGAATTAGATCCTTTTCTCATTTTGAAA
>NC_088374.1:18333628-18343628 GCF_034508935.2 Berghia stephanieae | reverse complement strand
CTATATCTTCTAGCATCACAAGATTAAGAAAAGAATTCCCGTACTGCAAAATATTGAACTCGTAAAAATGCAAATGCTAAATTACATTAATAAATTAATTGAATATGTCCTAAATTGGAAACATTTTGGCACAAATACTTAAATTGCTGAGCATTCATACAATTTCAATAAAAGGAATGGATATCTTTTCTTTTCTTCTTTACTTTTATTAGTTTCTTTCTTTCAAACATATTGTTTTCTCACAGATTATACAAGGTGTAACGCACACTATAATATTACTTTATTAGAACGGCCTGTAATTAACACTTGGCCCATTTGCACACCCGGATACATATATAAGTTATAAAACAGACAAATAAACTAACAAAATATCCAACTTACAACGATGCCCGGCTTGCGAAAATTACTCGAGACAGTGACTCCTCCTTCTTCGACATCCATAAACCGCCAATCGTCTTTAAAAAGGTGTAGAGAAATTTCTGATTTAACAGAAAACCCTTCCTGCTCCACAAAACACCATATATCCATAATATGTAGTTTCCCATCGTCATCGTACTCTTTTGAGGTCTCCAACTTGACAGATGAGCCTGGGAAATGAAGTTGATATATATATATATATATATATATATATATATATATATATATATATATATATATATATATATATATATATATATATATATATATATGTATATATATATATATTATATATATATATATATATATATTATATATATATAATATATATATATATATATATATATATATATATTATTGTAATATTTACATAGATGTTGGAATCAGTCTATATCGATGTTTCAGTCCTTACGGCCATCGTTTGGTTTGTATGTTACATTTTTGATGTGGTTCTGTAGGTTTGTAGTTGGTTAGTATATGTTTTCGTCTTTGAGGACAGCTGTTGTACATCTCATTTATCTTGTTGAGTGGGGCTTCGTGAGGGTGTTAAATTACAGTATATATTATTTCTTGTAGGAATAAGCTACATTGTTTTGATGATGGTGTATATCCTTTTTTAAAGATATATATGTATATATAATAATAAATCAGGCAAAAACTCAAAGGATTTGAATATCATCAGATAATGGTTAAATTGCTGACAACGAATCTGATGGCGATAATAATGATAATGGAGAAATTGATAACGATGATGACGATGATGATGATGATGATATGATGATGATGATGATAATGATGATGATGATGATGATGATGATGATGATGATGATGATGATGATGATGATGATGATGATGATGAAGAGGAGGAGGAGGAAGAGGAGGAGGATGATGAGGGTGATGATGATAATCACCATAAAATACGAAAAATTGAATACAATTCATACCTAATTGACAGTTCAGTGCCAATACAATAATCAACGCTGTCTTGAAAATCATTCTCGTTCCTCTTTTATCTCAGAGTTGAAATTGTATTCAGCCATTTTACCAAACCTTTATATACACATCAAACCAACTAATTGGCCCATTGATTCTGTCTTTACCAAAGTGGTGTCATTTTATAATAATTGAGCCTGTTATCCAACATTATCATTGTGAAATCTGTTTAACGCGGATATGTGGTGATGTAGTATGACACTTGTCTTCGGATGGAAAGGTCCCGGGTTCGAGTCTTGATATGAGTTGCGCATAGTTGGGCCCTTAGAAAAGGCTTTTTATTTACATTATCTCACCGTACGTGGGTGGAAAATAAGTGCATGTCCTTCATCAACGTTGTCTCTGTAATTTCCCTACATGTCAACTGTTGTTGTTCTATAGGAACGTATTTTAAAAGGTTTTGTACACGGATGATATTATGTTGCCCAAGATTTTGTATTATTTCAGTGTACATTTTTTTAAAATGACCACCCTAAAATAATACTATTTTAATGAAAAGGAGATGATAAAATTTGCAAACGCATTAAGATTAGTTGATGCTGTCAACTGACATTCGACGTATCTAGGTCCGATCTCTAGTCAAGAATATGTCAGTCTTTGACATCTGTCTAGGTCCATTTTTTACACGACTAGATGTCACTTTTCATCGTACGATTGCAGGTAAGTTTTTTCACAGTCAAGGACTGTTTTCTCTATCATCAAACCGTTGAATTTGATCTTTTACAAGGAATTTGTGTCCATTTTTCTCACCAGAGGATAAGTCCAATGGTTTTATATATAAAATCTTAGTCTTTTGTGATCAGAAAGTTTGAGTCCAGACGTGTTTACAAGACAAAGCGCCTTAATCTATCATTAAACATCTCAAGTCGACAGTTGATCCCAAATCAGTCTTTAGCAAAATACAGCTTATGATGATAATATTTGTTATATTTTGCAATCAAGATGTTAGACAGTTTTAAGTCGTTCCTAATTCTTTAAGTTGTCATAGTTTGATACCAAATTATTATCCAAGTAAGTTGTTGTTGTTTTTGTTATGATAAATCAATTCAATTAATTATCTAAATCAAAGACGAAACCCGGTGTGGGTACAACACATCAGTTGCCATCATTCAAGTAGTATGTGTATGGACAGCTGAATAATGGGTGAAAGAGATTGTGAGCTGAGTAAGTTACTGGATCAATGATAGATTAATAATCACAAAGCCCAATCATTTTGGACTGCGATCTCAGTGTTGTAGCTTTTTGTATAATTGGAAAGATTTATTGACTCGTAGAAATCATCAAACATTTTAAACAATTGTCTCCATTCCATTGTCTTTTTATGTTCACGTATTGAACACACCAATAGAACAATTGTCTCCATGTGAGATGTTCTTTTTACTGTATTCACTGTATTGGACACAACAATAGAACAATTGTCTCCATGTCAGTTGTCATATTTTAGTGTTCACTGTATTTGACACAACGATAGAACAATTGTCTCCATGGTAGTTTTCTTTCTTTTTATTGTGTTCATTGCATTCGATACAACAATATCTCATTCGATTTTACAAAGACTTACATCACGTTGCATAAAGATTCTGATTCTCAGATACATAGGAGCGGGTATTTATTCTTGATATGATATGATACCTGATATGTAGGCCCCTGGTTCAAGTTCCAATTTCAGTGGCGCAACAATGAGTCTTTTAAAAAAGGGTTTATTGTTTCCTCATCAAACCTGGGTGTAAAATTATTACTTTGTAGAAAATAACATCATCTCTATCGAAAAACGTTATATCATTTCAGATGCGCTATGTCTCTTCGAAACATTATGTCGTAGCTGATGGTTAAATACATTTTACAAAGTACTTTGACAACACTATCTTTCTTTTAACAATACATTTAACTTTTATTGGATAGAAAACCTGTCATTTAAATTGACCCTCATGTTATCAAATATCTCTATCTGGAATTTATAAAGTGACAGAAGAGAAATATAATTTTTATCTATCGATATTCACGTATTGAGATTTGTGACCAAAATATTCAACGTGTCTTCTTTCAGAACATCACAGTATAATATAATTATAATTGTCGTATGATTAATGTCAGTTTCCCACGAAAAAGAGGATGATTTCGCAGTGTAAATGAGATGGGAGTGAAAGGTCATTGTTGTCATGTTTGTGATAAATGCTTCATGATTGAAGTTAGAATGTTCTACTGTCCATTATGATGGCACATTACATTGTGCAATATAATGCTATGGAAAACAATTTCTTATATATGTTACCAATCGGGTCGGTATGGTATTTCGTTCATGGTAAATCAGGATCTGAGAAAAAAATGATGTCTGATAGTGTTATGACGTATCATGCAAAATAAAGTTATGTTTTTAAATTCCTTTCAGATTTACTACTGGGTGTATCTAAAATGTTCTTAAATGGGAGAATAAACTGTGAAAAAAAGGTCATATTCTGTCGTATGCCCTGGTTGTTAAGACACAACTCGAAATATTCCGGAGTTAAACTATCTTCCTCGGGTTGCTAGGTATTCTGAAAACCTCACCATCTCTTCCAGGGCCAACACAATGAATGCCAGCCAGAGGAAGAACCCGTCCTTTCAATGTCAACAGAGGCATCTCAGACCAACAATGTTCCAGTATTGGAGATGGAAAGTTGAGCCTATTCATATAATCAAAATAAGGAAAAATAAGTCCAAAAAAACTTTCTACTGCTCTATCAGTCATACTAATATAAACTCGAATGAGAAGTGTTTCAAAATTTTTAAAAAATTACTAAAATCAGCACAAAAATCTTATGTATTTCATAACTTAAATATATAGTCATCAATAACTCCCAGTTCTCACATTGCACAAACCCAATTCAGAAATATTGTTACAAATCTTTCGTAATAGTGAGTGACATTCATAATCACAAAACATGTTTCTATCTCAAGAATGATTTACTATTGAAAAAATGGTTACCTTCCTTAACCACAGAAATTGCCCATGATGATTCTCTTGTAGGATTAAAAAGACATTAATTATATAAAGAAATCGTTATATCAGACGTCTTTAAGAAAATATGTCATAAACTAAATTAAATATTGTAATTTATGCCAACTTAGTATGAAAACTACAGTACCCAATTTCAACCTTAAAATAACATATGAACCTTTTTCTATAGCTTTTCCCATTGACAATATAGGGCCTTTGCCCACTAGCAAGAGTAAAACTAAATATATTTTTACAATACCATGCCCCGTCACTTGATTTTCAGAGGCGTTCCCAGCCAAAGATATTAGAGCTAAAACAATTATGAAATGCCTCTATCGATATTTTACTCCGAATGGAATACCTCTGAAAATCAGAAGTGGTCAAAAGACCATTTTAAGAGCAAAATACCACACAAATCCGTAAAATATTGAGGCATATAACGTATTCACTCTTCAGTCTTCCATCCTAAAACTCCGGGAGCTTTAGAACATTATCATAAAAGTCTAAAAAGTCTTCTTAGAACCTTTTTTGATAAAAATGTAAAGAATCGGGATGATAATTTACCCTTTGCTCTTTGCTACAAGGAACACGATCCAGGAATCTTTGGGTTTTCCCCCTCTGGGTTAGTCTTTGACATACTGTCAGGTGACCTTCTCAAACATTAAATGATTTCAAATCAAGAGACAAGTGTTTTGGAATATGTCATTGACTTTAAGACAAAATTGTTTGATGTTTTAGAACTCGCAAAGAGAAATTGGTCCTGTATACAGGATAAAAAGAAATGTATTTATGACCTGAACTGCACATCTTACATATTCAATGTTGAGTCCTGGTTTTCCTCCCTACCAATCGCCACTTTTTTCAGACCAAATTGTCAAGTCCTTGCAAAATGCTAGAAAAAATTGGGTGAAACAAATCATTTGATCCTGACTGGAAGAAAAAGAAAAAGTCTTTCATATTAATTTAATAAAACCATTCTTTGAGAGAAAGGAGATTGAAAACGACTCTGTGACCACCAAAACTGTTAGTAATTCTGTTATCTGTACAAATCCTAAGGACACTATTTTATCTGCCTCCACAGACGAACTAGTTCAATTCAAAAAATTACTGGGATACCTGGATGGAATGGATAGTAAACTCACGCATCTCTCACTCAAGCAGTGAAACGACATGATAGTCATTCTCACTCGACATTGAGACGCTTGTACCGATGAGCCCGTCCATCATGACTCCAGACATTTCACAACCTTCATCACTCCATTTGGGGTCTTCGAATACAATTTAGTGCTGTTTGGCATGACCGATGTACCAGCCACATTTCAGAGCCGTTTTAATAACATTTTGTGTGGACTGGAGCATTTTGCAGCGGTGTATATAGATGGCATCCTAGTCTTTTCTGAGAAGTGGGAGGATCACCGGGCACATCTCTAGGCCGTTGTTATGAATATAGACAGATTGACAATTGGGTGTGAAACTGTGACCTCTGTGGGACATGCACTTGGCAATGGACCCGTCAGACCAAACTCAGCCAAGATTTCATCTGTTATGGATTTCCCTGTGCCTAGAAATAGAAGAGAATTGTTGCGTTTCCGCGGATTGGTGGGATACTATCGCCGTTTCTGTCCCCACTTCTCCTACATCGCTGCACCAATGACACATCTACTAAAAAAGATGTCGTTTTTCATTGGGGGGGGGGGAGAGAAGGGGGAGTGTAACAAGGCGTTTAGTGTCCTTAAACTATTACTGGGAAGGGAACCAGTACTCAGGAGTCCTGATTATCATGTAGATTTCATATTGGCATGCGATTTATCCTATATTGGAGCCGGGCAGTGTTGTTTCAAGATTTTGAAGACACGTTTCACCCCATTCCGTTCTATTCCAGAAAGTTAACTCGACCAGTGTAATTATTCCATAATGTCTTTCTCTTGTGCTTGATAACATAAACATTTCAATCATTTTAATTTGTAGCGAAAGGGTTCTGGTCTAGATTTTAAAGACTTTATTGTTGTCGTTCAGTATTATTCCTTCTTGTCCGTCATTTCCGAAGCCGGAATGTCAAGTTGTCCTACACAGATATTTCTTCATTACCCACTTGACCAGTGTGATTAATCCCCTCGTAGATTATATCCTAATTTTCCATGCAATATTTACCTCTTATCACAGAAATTGTTGATTTTTCTTTTCACCTTAAACATGAGTGGTGTAAAAATGTTGACGCCCATTCATATGGCGATTGTCAACGTTTTTTGTAATGTGGGTATTATTTTATTGGCTGTTAGTCAGGAAAAGAAGTTCATCAGTAGCTAAGTATTTTGAGGCATAGCAACCAAGCTATGCATTAATTTCTCTATGGAGACAATCGTTTTATCGCATGAAGGGGACATTAGAAGTGAGTTGCTCTTAATTCACAGGAAGCTGGTTGTGCTAATCGTCAGGTCTGGCATTTCAACAGCTGAATACAAGTTCAATTTTTATTATAAGATTGCAAGGACCTTAAACAATCTTTCAGGAGTTAAATGTCATATATTGTCCATTGTTCATTTCAGTTACTCTCTATACATATATCAAATTATGTCACATTATAGAGTTGTAATGATTACAATTTGGAAAGATGCTATTTTTGATACCAATGACTCATGCACTAAATTGACACAGCTGTTTAATATCCCATTTTTTACTTTGACTACAAAAAATCCGCAGTTTTTTTGATTATTTCTTTAATTTTGAGCTTATAGTATAACATATGGTGACATTTTAACTGGAATTAGCAATTTCCAAGGTCTCATACAAATTTGTTAACGTATGTGGATCAGCTGAGATGTAAACAAAATCAACAAATGTTTCTAAAAGCCAATATAAGACTTTTTGGAATAAAACAGATTATTAAAATGATACATTTTACATCATCATACACGTTATTCTGCTTTCTTTGTTTACGTGTATTTTCTCTCTTTTGATTTGAAATATTCGCAATTTTGTTTTTTTGAATTATGAAAAGTTTTGAACGGTTTACCATAGTAATAATAATTATATTGAGTAATAACATGTAGAAAATTGTTGATTGAGATAACAATGTCAATAACATATAACGCTTTTTCTTTTCAAACTAGATGGAGCAAAATATCATCGTAATTATTTGATTAATTTGTCAGGTCGTCATCGTCAATTTTAGACTCTGTCAAACCAGAATGGTCCATTTATTCCAGGACCAAAAATAATAGATGCTATAAAAATAAATAGTAAAACTACGCCTCGGTGAGAACATCGTTTTTGCTTGGAAAGGAAAATGCCATGGTAATCATTCTTTCAAAGGCTCGAAAAGTCAATGTCCAGGCAGAAATTTGACTCAACATTGGGGCTGGGGCAATTATAAAACCATCTACGATAGAAAGATTACTAACCAAAATAGGATGATTGAAGTTATTTAAGAAACGGCATGACGTTTTAAGTAAAGGTGTTATTAATGTTTGAACACAATAACAAAAGTCTGATAAAGCTAGACCTGTAAGAATTTGGTTTATAGTTAATCAGCTAGAATACCTTGTCGATAAAACACCCTAATGTCGATAGTATAATATGTGTTGATATCAAAGCTTGAAAATATTAAAGGTGCAAATTATCCGAAACAGTGAATAAGTTTATATATATATATATATATATATATATATATATATATATATATATATATATATGATTGAGGGTGATATAACTGGAACCACATAGAGTGCTCGACAGTTTCTTGGAGCGAATCATTTATTTATTTATTTTCACCTCCTTTTTTTACACATTCTCATAGTACGTTGCTTCATCCAGAATTCCTGGCATCATCAGAGAGTTTGTTTAGAGAAGTCTGGGAAGAATGTTGTTGTGTCGAGACAGTTAGAGCCAATGTTTTTTCGGGATGTAGTTTGCGCATGTGCGTGTATGTATGGATGTTTGTGTGTTTGCATGTAAACTGGGTGTGTGCAGTGTTGGAGGTGGAGTCGTCTGGATAGTGGTTGTGTCATTGGATTGTGTAGTATGCATGGACATTTGGCATTTTTCCTGTGTAACCACGTGCTAAATCTCTCTCTCTCTCTCTCTCTCTCTCTCTCTTTTTTTTTTTTCTCTCTCTCTTTCTCTTTCTCTCTTTCTCTCTCTCTCTCTCTCTCTCTCTCTCTCTCTCTCTCTCACTCTCTCTCTTTTTTTACCGTTGCTGGTTTTTTTTTTTTGTTTAGTGTGGCGTTTTGTTTTGTTTTGTTAATATTTGATACTTCTCTTCCAGGCGTAGGTTTCATTTGATTGTATTTGCTGTGTAGATCTTTTGTTTTTGTTTTGAAACTATGTTCCATGTAATGTTGTATTGTGTGTTTGAGTCTTTTAGATTCCTGATCTGATCACTCAACGAAGTTGAAGATCTTGTTATGTCCTGTTTGAAGGCCTTTGACCGCATGCACTGGTCACCAATTCAACCATATATCTCGCCAATAGAACACCTCTGGGATGAGCTTGGGCATCGTGTATATAACAATTATGTCATCAGCATCATTCATGCATTGGCACACGCTCTGCCATCCCCCAGATACTTATGAAGACACTAATTCAATCCATCCAATTAAGAATACGTGCCTGCTTGCATTCTAGAGGTGGCTACACACTTTACTAGAAAATTTGAAAGCGAGTTGTAAGTTTTTTCAATAATTTCCCCCCTTATTTTTGAAAGTGTTTTAATTCTTAAATCGTACACCAAAACTACATGCCTTATGCGATTATATTTTTCAATCACTACACTTGGGTTTTTTTTTTTTACGGATAACGAAATATCAATAACGTATTACACAATTTAAAACATAACCCCTTCGAATAATTAAGAATGACTCTCCAACAGTACGTTTTTAAATATCGGCAGTATATATATATATATATATATATATATATATATATATATATATATATATATATATATATGTGTGTTTGTGTGTGTGTGTGTGTGTGTGTGTCCCGTTTACTGTCTTCATAAATTTGAGCAAAAGTGATACATATCTTCCACTCCAGCCCAACCTGTAAAACTACTAAGTCACTTTGAATATAAAGGCTTGTTATCAGTGTATAATTATTGAATGAATGCATTGTGTTCCAAATTCGATCTCTTGATTTGCGGACAAATAATATTTATATAGACCGTTCCACACGGGACTGGTATCTTAGTTTAGTTGCTCGTTGTTTAAATGAATTGTTTGACTTTATGAATATTGTTTACTCGTAAAAACCATCTTGAGCTTGAGATTTTTTATACAGCGCAATATCCACTAAACGTGCTCAAAGCGCTTTACAAGGGGTCCCTGGCCAACAGCAACACATAACATGTAGGACGAGACATGACGCCTGTCAGGCGATATTACCAATTTTTGGACAGAGACAACGCTGTTAACGGCCAGGTACTCATTTTACACCTGGGTACGGTAAGAGAATGTGAGTAAAGAGCCTTCTCCAAGGACTCAACTATGCGCCGAGCGAGGCTCGAATCCAGGACCTTCCGATCCGAAAGCGAGTGTCATAACACTTGACCACCTAGCCGCACATCGACTCCCCCCCCTCCCCCTCCCCCCTAAGAATAATAGAACCCTGTACTTC
>NC_088374.1:18326128-18328628 GCF_034508935.2 Berghia stephanieae | reverse complement strand
TCTTCATGCTAGCTAGAACTTTTTCACATGTCATGTGATCAGAGTGTATAAAAGTCAAAATGTGATCAGATTTATGTTTTTCTCCTCTGGATACTCTTTTATGATCGTCAAAGAAGTATTTCATTAAGGACGTTCGCCATTTTTCCTATAGTTTAGAACCAGTTACTAAGTTACCATGCGTCATTACGAGGGGAGGGACGTCATGAGTGTTGAAGCCTATTGGTGTGATAAACTCTATAAGCTTAGAAAGAGTCACTCATTTAGCAGACTATTTTAAATTTTCAACATTGTATCACTTATATAATTTCGAGCGCCTAAGAGCCAAGCGTTGCAATAATGAAGTCGGTTCATCACAGGGAAATTTATTAACATTTTTTGCAGTAAGTATCAATCAAATTTCTTATTTCGCCAAAAATTCCAAGATATAATTTCGCGGGAATAATATGTTTCATACGTTTTCATGAAAATACTAAAATCCGAATGGAACCAGTATTAGTGAAAACTATGCGATCATCTCTAACGTCTAGCGTATTTTATCAATCAAAACAAAGAAAAGACGTCAGCGTACAACATTTTTACCACGTGCTGTTTGAATGTTTAGCGGGCAACTGTAATTTAAATTAATTACTACTAATTTTTATAATATACACACAAAAATTCGAAAGAGGCCTGGAGAATAATCTATTTCAATTTATAAAATTAATATATAAAGTGTCGTTATTGATTTCCAATTCTATATTTATTCATTTGTATGCATTCATATAAAATTTCAATTTGTAGAATATATATATAGATATTTAAATTGTTGTCAAAGAGTATTAACATTATATTTATACATTTTATGCAGTAGGAGTAGTAGTAGTAGTAGTAGTAGTAGTAGTAGTAGTAGTAGTAGTAGTAGTAGTAGTAGTAGTAGTAGTAGTAGTAGTAGTAGTGGTAGTAATAGTAGTAGTAGTATTAATTGCAGCAACAGTATTGATTGTAGATGCAGGATAATTTCCAAGTGAATGAGTAAGAGGAAGAGGGAAAAGTCATTAATCGCCAATCGTGAACTTGACATACCATTCACATTAATTCTTTTGTGGGTATAATCTTCATGGAATTTCCCTCCGTAATCCTTCCATCGTCTAGCACAAGAGTATTTGCCTGAAAAGCTTTTGTACACGGGATCATACTTTACATGTAGATAAGTGTTGCTCTCGTCAAACAAGTCAAAGTTACTCTCCATCTGTGTAAAAGAAAAGGTGTAATGAAACATTGTGTAACATTATTTTAGCTAAATATTAAATATTTACAAGTGTTTAATATATGTGACGCCTAAAGAATCTATCACAAACAAGCTAGGAACTCTATCAGTATCTGAATCGTTAACTTTTTTATCAATCTAAGAAAATTGTATTAGTTTGTCACGATTCTGATCGTTTTATCTCTGTCCTTACCAATTTTAAGATACGCGTTACATTTGTTACGATACAACCAACATCTTTCTTATTCAAATTTCTTTTGTACATCATAAAATTTTTAAAAGATAAACTGTGTTGTAGAGTATGTTTTGCTAAAGAAATTATGTTTGATTAGAATTTTAATGTTATGAGATCTATATCTGAGAGATAAAAAAAAAATATATTTTTGTATTAGTTGGGTGTGACGTTTTGGTTGAAATCGGGAAAACAGCTAGTAATGAGAAAGTTAAGTAAGTCCTTTGTCTTTTAATGTTTCTACACTTTCAAAATCAGCAATTCATGCTTCCCACTTTACAGTTGCTTCCAGCAAAGATAGTGTCATGACACCATTATATATTTTTTTCAAAAATCTCCGTCTGTTTTTATGACGCAATTATCCCACACTAAACTAGTGCCACTGTAATGTAAGTAATGATGACACAGGTCAGTAAGTAGTCCATCCTTAAATGGGCCATGATCCAGGGATACCAAGTTCGAGTCCCGCTTAGCCCAGGCATTTTTTGTTAATTGTATCAGTGCATGACATAACCAGTCGGAAGGTGAAAATTTTGATTTGCATTTTCTGAAAACATATACTCCCCACAAAAATTTAATATATATTTGAATAAAATTGAATGAATGTTCGTGAAGTTATGGTCAGATGTATGGTAATGTATCCAGCAAAATTACATACTTTTTCAACCTGACTAGCAGTAAAGAATATTTAGAAATAAAGTTAAGCTTAAATATTTCTTGAAGATGTACGAAACGGGATGATTTAATAAATGTTTATGACAAGAACTCATTTCTGATCAAAATTGACCTTCAAACTAAACTTGGCAATATCTGAGTTCAAATCTTTTCACCATCCGACTGATTATGTAGTTCACTTTAACAATTAGATTCCGATTGTCCCTATCACGTCTATGTGGGAGGGTGACAAGTAGTAGACATACATGAGTTAGATGGTTTCCCCATAGACTATTGGCTGGTGTCGCGTTAATTTTTCCCTTTTATAGTCGAGTAAAGCTCCTGACACTTGACAGATAGTATAAATA
>NC_088374.1:18322057-18324557 GCF_034508935.2 Berghia stephanieae | reverse complement strand
GGAACGCCTTGTAAAGGATTTCTCTCACAGATAATGGATATTGCTCTATGTAAAACCCCAAGTATTTGTATTATTTCAGTCTCGATACATTCTTTTTAAATGACCACCCTGTCATTATATTGTTTTAATAGAGAGGTGATGTTCAAAATTTGCAAACACATTAACAGTAATTGATAGTTTCACTAATAATCTCTCAATCCTCAAGTATATGTCAGTTTTTGGCTTCTGTCTAAAAAAAATTGAGCTTTATATGGCGCAATAGCACTTAATGTGCTCAAAGCGCTTTACAAGGGGTCCCTGGTCAACAGCAACATTTAACATGTAGGAAGGAACATAACGCCTATTAGGCGATATTACAATTTTTCGGACAAAGACAGCACTGTTAACGGCCAGGTACTCATTTTGCACCTGAGTACGGTGAGAGAATGTGAGTAAAGAGTCTTTTCCAAGGACTCAACTATGCGCCGAGCGCGAGGCTCGAACCCAGGACCTTCCGATCCGAAAGCGAGTGTCATACCACTAGACCACATAGCCCTATGTCCAATGTTAACTAGACTAAGATGTCCCTTTTCATCATACGATTGCAGTGCAGTTTTTACAAAACAAAGTAGTTGTTTTTCAGTCATCAAAGGGTTGAATGATATCTTTTACAAGGAATATGTTTGTGTTTGTGTCATCAGATGATATGTCCGATGGTTTTATATAGTAAAATCCAGGCCTTTGTGATCAGACAATTTGAGTACAACGTTTTTACAAGGTAATGCGCCTTATCTCTCATTAGACATTTGATGTCAAAAGTTTATGCAAAATCTGTCTATGTGGTGAGATATTTTATGTCCAACATTTATAAAGTAAGCGCATTTTTTCTCATTATACATTTGAAATCAACTTTTTATCCTATATATGTCTTTGCCAAAATACACCTTATGATGATAATACTTGTCTTTTTTTTGCAATCGAGGTATTAGACAGTTTGCATTCATTTCTTTTTTATTTTAGTTATCAGGCAATGTGATACCCAATGCTGATATAGATAAGTCTTTTTATTGTCATTGAAAGTGATATCAATTAATTATTTAGAAGAATGGGGAAAGAGGCGTGGGTGGGACACACCGGTTGCCACCATTCAATTCGTATTGCTACCTGAGTAAGTATCTGGATCAGTGACAGATTAATTATCACAAAAGGCCCAATCATTTTGGACTGCGAGGGTATAATTTGTATAATTTGCTTTTTGTATAATTGGTAAGTTGTATTGATTCGAAGAAATCGTCAAAGCATTTGAAGAAGTATTTCCGTTTCATTTGTCGTTGGTATTATTATGTTCACTGTATTGGCCACAACTATAGAACAATAGTCTCCATGTCTTGTCCCTTGTATTGTGTTCACTGTAGTGGACACAACAATAGAACAATTGTCTCCATGTCTTGTCCTTTGTATTGTGTTCACTGTATTGGACACAACTATAGAACAATTGTCTCCATGTCTTGTCCTTTGTATTGTGTTCACTGTATTGGACACAACTATAGAACAATTGTCTCCATGTCTTGTCCTTTGTATTGTGTTCACTGTATTGGACACAACTATAGAACAATTATCTCCATATTCGTTGTCCTTTTTAAGTGTTCACTGTATTGGACTTAACTATAGTTCATTCCATTTTACAAAGACTTACATCACATTGCGTAAAGTCTCTGACTCTAAGATACACAGGATCGGCAATTTATTCTTGCCATATGACCTCTGATATGTTTCGAGTCTCTCTTTCCTGGCGCAACATTGAGTCAAAGAAAAAACGTTTCCTTTTCTCACCAAAACTTGGGTGTAAAATAAATATTTGGTAGAAAATAGCATCATCTCTATAGAAAAAAAAGTTATATCAACTCATAGGTGTCATGTCCCTTCCTAATATTAATTGTTGTTACTAGCTTAATACCCCTTGTAAAGTACTTTGACATCACTAATGATATATTAATCTTTTTGGGTAGAAAACGTGTCTTTTAAAATGACCCTCATTTTTATCAAAATATCGATAACCTGAACTTTAGAAATTGCCAGGTGAATCCTCAGGTTTGATGAATTTTGTCAAGAGATTGATATTTTCAAACTATCTATATTTAAGTGTCAAGTTTTGTGACCAAAATTTTAAATCAGTTTCTTTTCAAAGCATCACAGTATAATATAATACTATTTGTCGTATTGTCAATGTTTGTTTCACACGGGAAAGGGGATGATTTCATGCATTAAATGAGATGGGCGTAAAAGGTCATTAATGATACTTTGATGATAAGTGCCTCATAATTAAAGTCAAATTGTTCTACTGTAATTTACGTTGACATATTGTATTGTGCAATATTGTCATTAATTAAATGAGCGTTTAAGGGCTAACTCGACTACATGCATAAAATAAAGATGTGAAGAATAAGGCCCCCAGAATTTACTAGTTACTTTTATAAAATAACGAGCAAATAACGAATTGTTTAAAATGATATGAATAGAA
>NC_088374.1:18309557-18312057 GCF_034508935.2 Berghia stephanieae | reverse complement strand
ATCACGTTTGTTTATATGGATGACTGAAACGTCACGAGTCATCAAGCAGCATTCTGTCTACCTATTAAGTTTTTATATAGATAGAATGTAGTTGACGTCACTCAAATCTTTGTTATTGATTTGTTTAACTCACTGTTTATGAGTACTTTTGACTAAACTGTATGAACCAGACTATAAACGTTCTCAACACATTATGAAGTTCTGTAACAACAAGAACGTAGACGACGGAGTTCAGGGAAACACATTGTTTGGGACATCGTGAAGACCGGATGTTCCTCGACTGAGAAAATGAAAGAGGTGTTGTTCATATCAATTGGACAGTTGGGAAAGCGTTGCTTGATACCGGGGATAAGCACCCGATGTTCTCAGAAAAATTCTGCCTTAAAATTGGAGAATGCGATGCTCTCTACGGAGGAAAGGGTGCATGTTAAACGGTGATACAACGCATTGCGCTGGGAACGTTCATATGGCTTTCTAGCTTGAGGGACGGGCGGGTTTTTGTGGAGCTTAGTTGTAATAAATCTGGTGTGTAATGTTGATGTTGCTCTCGGATTGGATGGAACTGTTCATTGCGGGGGATTACCTTATATGGAGAAAGAGAGGAATGTGCGAAATCGACAAACATGTTGATTAAAAAAAAGAGCATTTATATAGCGCATTATCCACTAGATGTGCTAAAAGCGCTTCACAAGCGGTCCCTGGTCAACAGAAACATTTAACATATAGGACGTGACATGCCGCCTGTTAGGCGATATTACAGTTTTTCGGACAAAGACACCGCTGTTAACGGTCAGGTACTCAATTTACACCTGAGTACATTGAGAGAATGTGAGTAAAGTGCCTTTTCCAAGGATTCAACTAGCGTGAGGAACGTGAGGCTCGAACCCAGGACCTTCCGATCCGAAAGCGAGTGTCATACCACTAGACCACATAGCCGATTATTGAAGAAGACACTGAATTCAGAATAAAGTCGGTGGTTTCGTGGAAATGGAAATAACCGGAGCAATTGTTAACAGATACGTGCGGAGAATATGCTATGGATGTGCAAAGGCGGGAGCTCTTTGGGGAGAAAGTCAACCAGTGGATATAGGATTGTTGTATAGAACCGTTCAAAGAAATAAAGAACTTAACAAGTGTGTATGAAGTGTGCCAGACAAAGCAAGAAAGAAAAATACAAGAAAAAAAAACATTCCAAAATAATCAGTCGACCTCGACTGGGGATCGAACCTCAGACCTTCTGATTACCTTCTGATGTGTTACCATTACACCACAGATGCTCCCGATAGTTGGGACAATTTTAATACCTTTTCTTCACAAGGGTACCTACGCGTTTTAGGCTGTTCTTTATCTTACACAGTTCCTGCTCCTTAATTTCTCAAAGAAAAGAAGCACGATAAGGTTTTTAAGGTCAATATCCCTATGCCTGTGTTTATTGTTGTATGTATAAGATGAAGATATAACTAAACTGGCAAAGTGACTACCACAAACATTGGATGTCTCTCACTCGTGAGGTTAAAAAAAATAAAAGCACGAGAAGGGTGATGGTGTGTGCCATGCCATTTATGGCTGCTGAGCAACCAAATGGGGGGCGAAGTGGCCGAGTGGTTAAGGCATTGCACTGTGACCCTGATGACCCGGGTTCGAGCCCGCTTCGGGGACTTTCGTTTTTTTCCTTGAGCAAGATTATTAACCCCCAATTTGCTCACTTAGACAACATGGGTGATTCCTGTTGACATCAGACATCTTGTTTGATGAGATATCTATATTCCTTCGTGGGATGCCTAGTTGACGGTATCTTATGATGTCGTGGCACAGAAGGCATAATTAGAATTAGAAACAACCAAATAAGCCAAGGAAAATCAGGCCTGTATAAACCATAGGGAGGTAAATGTGCATTGTTAAAAGTCACGCCAAGTCGCAACACTGCAGTTTGTCTGGAGAAAAAAAAGGAAGTGGCGTTTCGGTGAAAATGTCCGTCTTTCGGACTTATAAAAAATCGACATTGAGGACGGGTTGTTGAAGTGGCTTCATATTCTATTCTAAAATATAAGGGGCAGAATTCTGGGATGACACGAATGGGTTTTGGCTAAAGTGTTGCCTCTAAGATCATCCTGAGAATTATCCCGTTTGTTTGCTTTACTCGATGACGGAACGTGGGAGTAAAGTTCACACCAAGATCTGCAAGATGGAGGAAGTCACTAACTCAAGGTCAAGGTCGTTTATGCAAGGTGAAGGTAGTCACTAACTCAACTCCTGATGAAGGGGTCAATCATTCACATTCTGTCTGTTGTCAAGACAACGGGTAAGCGTCTTCAAATCGGACGCTCTGGGGCGTGAAATTGATTAAGATTTACTTTCTTCAACGGGGGGGGGGGGGGGGGGAGTGGCCGAGTTGTTAAGTCACATGACTGTGATCGGAAGGTCCCGGTTTCGATTCCCGCTTCCGGCAGTATTTCTTTTCCTTAGCAACATTATTACCCCCCAATTTGCTCACTTGGAC
>NC_088374.1:18294557-18302057 GCF_034508935.2 Berghia stephanieae | reverse complement strand
CGTTTTTTTTTTCCTTAATAGGTAGACGGTCACCTGGACAAGGATACGAGCCAGAACTATCTCAGAGTGTCCATTAGGAATCCGGATATTGAGGACACAGGAACCTACATCTGTTTGATGTTCTATCTCGACGAATCTCTCCAGATGACAGAAATGAGTGCAGAAACAAACGTGACATTCGCGAGTAAGCCTTGATTGAGTGCAGAAACTAACGTGACAATCGCTATTAAGCCTTTATTGAGGGCAGAAACTAACGTGATAATCGCTAGTAGGCCTTGATTGAGTGCAGAAACAAACGTGACAAAGGCCATTAAGCCTTTATTGAGTGCAGAAACTAACGTGACAATCTTTAGTAAGCACTGATGGAGTGCATAAACTAACGTGACAATCGCTAGTAAACCTTGATTGAGTGCAGAAACTGACGTGACAATTGCTAGTAAGCCTTGATTGAGTGCAGTAACTAACGTGATAATCGCTAGTAAGCCTTGATTGAGTGCAAAAACTAACGTGATAATCGCTAGTAAGCCTTGATTGAGTGCAGGAACTAACGTGACAATCGCTAGTAAACCTTGATTGAGTGCAGAAACTGACGTGACAATTGCTAGTAAGCCTTGATTGAGTGCAGAAACAAACGTGACATTCGCGAGTAAGCCTTGATTGAGTGCAGAAACTAACGTGACAATCGCTATTAAGCCTTTATTGAGGGCAGAAACTAACGTGATAATCGCTAGTAGGCCTTGATTGAGTGCAGAAACAAACGTGACAAAGGCCATTAAGCCTTTATTGAGTGCAGAAACTAACGTGACAATCTTTAGTAAGCACTGATGGAGTGCATAAACTAACGTGACAATCGCTAGTAAGCCTTGATTGAGTATATTTTTAACACAGTATATCAAACCTCCCCTTACCAGCCATTTTCAGGATTTTTCTCAAAACTTCATACCCAACTAACACAAAAATAAGATTTTTTATCACTCAAACATAGATAATAGCAGTAAAATTATTGCGATAAATAATTTCTTTTACAAAAACATGCTCTACAACACACTGTTCATTTTCTTTAAATTTTATGATGTACAAAAGAAATTTGAATAAGAAAAATGTTGGTTTTATCGTAACAAATGTTAAGATTTTCCGATAGTTGATATGGGAGAGGGATAAAGAACGTGAACGAAAATGAAGTCAAGTAAAAGATTTAAAAGATGCTAACGGCAGGGTTTTGCAATCGTTTTAAATGATAGTATAAAATTGATTAACAACGCGACATCACAGCTTTCTCTCTGATTTAGGGCAACATGGCTCAGGAGAATAGGGTTTGCGCCCTACATGAAAAGAAGCAAGTTTGATTACCCGTCGTACTGTGTGGCCTTGACACAAATGAGTTGATAATCGATTGGTAAAATGAGATGTGACTTTCTTTCCCCCTTATTTGTAACCCATCGGTTCAAGATGTTATTATGTTGGGTTACTTCATCGTTCGAGCTTGAATTTATAGTCAACACTATGTGTGTCGAATTTTAATGGAGGGGGGGGGGGGGGCTTCAAGACAAGAGATGCATTTATCTTGAAGTGATGTACTCGTAATTTCAAATTTTAACATTTTTGAACATTTCAGCTTTGTGACAGTAGTAGAAGTAGTAGTAGTAGTAGTAGTAGTAGTAGTAGTAGTAGTAGTAGTAGTAGTAGTAGTAGTAGTAGTAGTAGTAGTAGTAGTAGTAGTAGTAGTAGTAGTAGTAGTAGTAGTAGTAGTAGTAGTAGTAGTAGTAGTAGATGAAGAAGTTTAGCTTGGTGACATCTGATTCACCCCAACGAAGTACCAGATTGAAATGACAGACCACACTTTTTGATTGTGACTACACGAGTATGTTGGTGAGTTAACGCTATCTTTCCTCTAATCAAAACGATCGACCAATGACGAGCACCGTACTAACGATAGCTTGGGTTACTGGGCAATGGAGCGTGTAATTATTATCTGCATAACATACACTCATTCACCTCAAAACCATTCTTCGGCCAACAACAACAAAATAAACAATGAAAAAAAAATACCTTACTAAAATCTGTTTATTTATTAATGTATATATATATTTGTATTTTTTATTATTGTCTGAATAAGGGCTTTGAACCCAAAACATTTCGTGTTTGGTATTTAGTTATTTTCTGAATCTGTTCAATTTATTTTTGTTTATTAGTTTTGGTCACATAATATGTGATTTTTGTCCTCTTACTTTCTCAGATGAAAACACTACGTATGTTGTTACATATCTACTTGAGAAAATTTCGGACTTGGATAAAATCGTCAAAAAACATGCAGTTCTTGTGTCAGACCAAAAGATTACGATTCGAGGGCAAGGTCTTCAATTAAAAAAACAAGATGGCGTGATCCAGGGGCAGGCTAAACTGTTGAAAGTACAAAACGATACGATTCAAGGACTGAGTAACCAGTTAAACGAAGAAAAGAATGTGGTTCTGAGACAGAATAAAGTGTTGAAAGAGCAGAACGAAACGATTCAAGGACTGAATGACCGGTTAAATGAGCAAAAACGTGTGAATCTTAGACTGAATAAAGTGTTGAAAGAGCGAAACGATATGATTCAAGGACTGAGTAACCAGTTAAAAGAACAAAAAGTTGTACTTCAAAGGCAGCGTCAAGAGTTGAAAGAACAAAATCTCACATCTCGTGAACAGGGTCAATGTTTAAAAGAACAAGCAGAGCTTATACAAAATCAAGGTAAAATACAAGATAATTGCGGTTGACATTTCTGTTATTGTTTTTTTTAATATAAATTGCGAGTTACCATGGGGATTAACCCTCTCCTTACCAGCCATTTCCAGGATTTCCCCCAAATCTTCAAACCCAACTATCACAAAAATAGATTTTTATCACTCAACCACAATAGCAATAAAGTTATTGCGAAACATAATTTCTTTACAAAACATGCTCTACAATACACTGTACATTTTCTTTACATTTTATGATGTATGAAAGAAATTTGAATAAGAAAAATGGCGGGTTGTATCGTAACGATTGTGACGATTTTCCTGTAGTTGGTATGGAGAGAGTTAAACAATCCCAAATGTAAGATAAAGATCTGAAAAAAGTATGCATGAAACAGTACCAGCCAAAGCAAATAGAAAAAATAAAAGAAAAAGAAAACATCCCAAAAAACAGCTTGTTCTGACTTGGGATAGGCAATCAGAGATTATAAGGTCGATCCCCAGTCAAGACCGGCTAATAATTTAGGCTTGGGTAAATTGCTTTCTTCTTCTTTTTTTTGGATGGGGGGGGGGTATTTTTAAAAAAACTTTTTCTGGCACTCTTTTGAACACATTTTTGTCAGAGCTTTGTCTTACATTGGTGCTTTCTTCCGAATTTGACACTTTTAAATTTTCAACAAAAACAAAGAAGATATACTAATGTGTTCGTATTCGTCCTCGTCCTCTCGTGTTCAATTTTAGTGATTCTTATGCAAGAAGGTGACTTGCTATGTAATGCTGATGCTAACAATATCAATGTATTATGCCTGTTAGATCTTTCGGCTGCCTTTGTCACCATTGACCATGACATGTTGTTAAGAGGACTAGAAAATACGTTCGGCATAAAAGGAATTGCCCTTAAATGGTTTACATCATATTTACAGGATCGATGGCAGACTGCTGTGGTGAATGGTGTTCAGTCAAAACAAGTTTTACTAAACTTTGGAGTGCCACAAGGCTTTGTTATTGGCCCTGTCCTTTTTACTGTATATATGCAGCCCGTTTCTAGTGTGATATCAAGATTCAATCTGAGTTATCATTTTTATGCAGATGATACGCAAATATATGATTCAGCACCCCTTTGTAATGTACAGTTCTTAACACAACGAATTACGAGCTGTTTTAATGAGATTAAATTTTGGATGTACCACAATAACTTAAAATTAAATGATAGTAAAACTGGGATTTCAATATAACGCAGCCAGACTCATTGTACGCAATAACAAACAAAAAATACCCATCAGCAACTCTCCTTCTCCGTGAGTCACATTGTCTTCCTGTGGAAAAAAGAGTTGCCTATAAGATTTGTACTGTTGTCTACAAATCCTTGAACACCAACAGACCCTCCTATATAAACGACTTTCTAAACATATATGTCGCCAAGAGAAACATGAGGTCAAGCAATGACCAATCAATCCTTGTCAAACCTTAGCCACTGCGTAATTAAGTGAACAATCTTTTCAGTTTTTGGCCACCCCCCCCCCCCCCCATTTTTGGAACTCTCTCCCATCAGACGTGAGATGCTCGGATGCGTTGACAACGTTCAAATCTTGCTTAAAGTTTTATCTTTTTACGTCATAATGTTGCAATATTATTTGAATATTTTGTTGTTGTTAAATTGAATTCATATCACGTTTCCATCAAACTTGTCTTACTGTAATATGTTTTGTTTTATATCACTGTAAAGCTCTTAGAGCCTGTCACAACGGGGTAAAGAGATATATAAATGCCATTCATCATCATTATTATTATTATTATTATTATTATTATTATTATTATTATTATTATTATTATTATTATTATTATGATTATTATTATTATTATTATTATTATTATTATTATTATTATTATCATTAAGGTAACACATTGGAGACGCGTACCCTTGCTAAGAATATAAGCAAATCTCGGGTACCATCTGTGGTGTAATGGTGGCAAATCAGAACGGTAATCAGGAGGTCTGAGGTTCAATCTCTAGTCTGAAACTATTTCATATACACTTATTCAAATCTTTATTTTACACCACTATCTATTCCTGAATTAGTCACTTTGAAAAGATCCCAAATCTTCCTTACTCGTAAAAGAAAAAAACGTATCTAAAAACTTGGCCATATTATAAAGATGAGTTTATGGCCAGAGTTTTATATTGATGGTGGATTTTTTTTTTTCAGGTTAATGCGGACATATTCTATTTTGGCTCAAATTTACTTACGATAAATAATCAAAAATGCGACTCAAAATTTCATTCCTCTGTGTAACTTAAAGATGTGCAAAATCGTAATCACAGAGCGGAGATGAAAAAATAAGTTGAGCTTTTATTTAGAGCAACATCCACTAAACGTGCTCAAAGCGTTTTACCATGGGTCCCTTACCAACAGCAACATGTAAAATACATAACCAGACATGAGGTCTGTTAGGAGATATTACAATGGGTTTTTTTCCAACAGAGACGACACTGTTAACGGCAAGACACTCACCTTGCATCTGAGTACGATTGGAGAATGTGAGTTGAGAGTCTTTTCCAAGGACTCAACTATGCACTGAGTGAGGCTCGAACCCAGGCCATTCTGATCCGAGAGAGGTGTCATACTACTAGACAACATAGACGCAGAGAAACATAGAAGAGGTGTAAATATAAAGACAGGGAAAACAGTAAAACTGGAAATACAGAAAGATGTGGGGCAGGAAAAGTTGTGAGTAATAAAATAAATAAATAGGAATCAATAGCAATAAAGTAAGACATCAAAACATCAAAAACGAATGCCCATTTGTATTTGTTATTCTCGTCCACTGTCCGACTATGGAATAGCCTCCCAGCTGACGTGGCTAAAAACGGTTGCCAAAATGCCTTCAAGCGGTTGCTAGAGCTCACATCGTGACTTTATATTATGTATTTGTATTAGCAACGCAGTGTTTAACAAGTTTAAAATGTAACACCCTACAAACTGTGGAGTGATCCTTGGCAATATTGGAGGTTCCCACAGAAGAAGAAGAAGAAGAAGAAGAAGAAGAAGAAGAAGAAGAAGAAGAAGAAGAAGAAGAAGAAGAAGAAGAAGAAGAAGAAGAAGAAGAAGAAGAAGAAGAAGAAGAAGAAGAAGAAGAAGAAGAAGAAGAAGAAGAAGAAAGAAGAAGAAGAAGAGAAGAAGAAGAAGAAGAAGAAGAAGAAGAAGAAGAAAGAAGAAGAAGAAGAAGAAGAAGAAGAAGAAGAAGAAGAAGAAGAAGAAGAAGAGGAGGAGGAGGAGGAAGAAGAAGAAGAAGAAGAAGAAGAAGAAGAAGAAGAAGTGAGAATAATAAATGAAGAGAGAGGGAGAGAAAAGAAGTAAATGCCCAGAGATTAAGAGAGAAGGGGGTTGGTATGGCAGGATTACAGCCATACAACTAAAAGAGAAAGAGAAAAAGGAATGGAAAAATAGAGTGAAGCAGGATGAGAAGAAATCTCATATAGAAAGAGAGGAAAAGAAACAAATCTGATAAGAGGAATTCAGGCTCGGGGGAGGGGGAGAGAGAGAGAGAGAGAGAGAGAGAGAGAGAGAGAGAGAGAGAGAGAGAGAGAGAGAGAGATAAAGCACTTTTTTTCACAACTTAAGCATTCCATTGTGCTTCACAATATTTTAGGTGAAATGTTACCTAAACTTTATCTAATGCTGTATAGGCTCCTTGTTGAGCTCCGTTTATGTAGAAACATACTCACAATGTCAGTCATTGCAAACTTCACATTCACATTCACACCTGAGTCCAATGAAAAGTTTTTATCTAACGTTTGTTTGTTTTCCAAGACAAGATTTAAATCTCTATTTTTCAATTAAATTGGGGGTACATGCAACTTTTTCCTTTTTTCTTTTTATTACTTTTTACCCAAGAACACCTACCTTAACTCTGTCCTTATCGATCGTTTTCAGTATTTTCCCAAAATGACAGGCGTATCCAGCAGAAAAAACAACGTTATGTTCTTATTAGTCAAACAAAGATCATTGTGATGTGCAAAATAAATCTGAAAAAGAAAATATATATATTGTGTTGTAACAAAGTTGACGATTTTTATGTAGGTGGTAAGGAGAAGGTTGAGATAATTAATTGTATTTTTTTTCCACCACGTCAATGATTTCGTTTACTTAAGCTTGTATTTTTCATGAAGAGGTCCAGTAATAGGATTCAGTAGTCTGATGTCACGCCGCCCGGCAACGGCGGCCATCTTGGTTCTAAACATAGCAAATCATTACTTTTTATTCTTCATGCTGGCTAGAACTTTTCATTCCCTTTTCATATGCTTTGTGATCATAATGTGTAAAAGTGAAAACATGATCAAATTTATGGGTTTCTTTTTCTCTGGATACGCTTTTATGCTCGCCGGAGAAATATTTCATACGGGCGTCCGCCATTGTTCCGATAGTTTAGAGCCAGTGTTACTAAGTTACCATGCGTCATTAGGAAGGAAGTGACGTCACGACTGTTGAAGAGTATTGATCCGACAACATTAAGATAATCAGACCGATTCATTTGTCATTTCAGTGTCTCAGATGGAAGACAAGATTTCCTACCATGAAAATCAACTTATTGATCTAGCAATACAACTGAAAGATCAGAGTATGAAATTTGAACAAACATTGGAAGATCGAGAAAAAGCCTTGAAGAGTTATAAAAACTCCTTGAAAGTTCAAGAAACTAATATGAAAACCCAAGATAAAGCCATTAGTTATTTAGAAACATCTCTGAAATTTCAGGAAATCACCATTTCCAAACATAACG
>NC_088374.1:18242057-18289557 GCF_034508935.2 Berghia stephanieae | reverse complement strand
ATGTATATATATATATATATATATATATAAAAGAGAGGAGCAGCTCTATAACCAGAGCTGCGCTTTATAATATGAATAATATCAACACTGTAAAATAGTTAAAACTGTCACTATAAATTGAAAATTGAAAAGATTGCAAAACAAATAAATTAATAAATTAATATTTATATTTTTAAAAAGTAAAAATGAGAAATAATTATATAAAATGATTATTGCTTGTTGTTATAAAGCCTAATACTGGACGGCAGAAAAGATTTTCGGTGTCTCTCTCTTTTCGTTGAAATAGAGAAAGGGCGACCACTTCTTTCTGACATAATAATTGATGGTCTTAGTGGATGATACTGGTCATTTAATATTTTAGTTATTTTATTTATACAAAATTTCTCGTATAAAAGATCTACATCGTCAACATCATTTATATAGCGTTTAATGGATTTTTTAATATTTGAATTTATTTTGTTCCTTTCCACTGCTAAGCAATTGCCTCCCCAAGCTGTTATACAAAATGACAAAACACTTTCGATTAGTGCTCTATAAAATAATGTGCAGAGGGTTTTATCTATTCTAAACTGAGAGAGTTTTGATAAAAAAATATGTACGTCTGCACATCTTATGCCTAATTATTTTCAAGTGTTCATCCCACTTGAGCCTGTCATCAATCGTTACACCAAGGTATTTGTAGTGAGGAACTCGCTGGACGAATTGGTCCTTTAATTTTAACGGTTCTATCGGTTCCTTCACGCTCCTAAAGTCAATCACTAGCTCCTTTGTCTTGCTTATGTTAAGCTCTAGGTGGTGGGCATCACACGAAGACACAAATCTATCAATTTCTTGCCTATAAGGCACTTCGTTGCCATTTGTTATGAGGCCTTGAAGAGCGGTGTCATCTGCAAACTTTATTAAAGGTACACTCAGGTTTTGACTTCTACAGTCATTCGTGTATATTGTGAATAATACAGGGGACAATACACAACCTTGAGGAGCACCAGTATTTGTAGTTATACAGGAAGATATGTTTTGTCCTAATTGAACATATTGTGCTCTCTCCGTAAGAAATTCGAGCACCCAAGCAATTATATACTTGTTTAAATTCAGACTAGTCAATTTTTGAACAACCAACTGAGGTTGCATTGTATTGAACGCTGAAGAAAAATCTGCAAAAAGCAATCTGCAATAGCTCCTAGCGTGATCTAGATGCCTGTAGATGTTGTTTGTAAACAGCAAAATGGCATCCTCTACGCCACGTCCTGGTTTGTAAGCAAATTGATGACTATCACTCAATGGCATAAACTGATTCCTAATTTTAACAAGAACAAGTTTTTCTAAAGATTTCATGACTATTGAAGTCAGCGCAACAGGTCTGAGATCGTTCATAGTTTCAAGTTTTTCTTTTTTTTGGAACAGGAATAATTTTTGAAGTTTTCCAAATTTCAGGGATCGAAACGCATTGGAGGGACCAGTTAAAAATATGTGTATAAATGGGGGAAAGCTGATGGGCACATTCTTTTAATAGTTTTCCTTTCAATCCATCCGGCCCAGCAGCCTCCCTCTCGTTTAGTTTCGAAAATACGAATCTCGTTTCCTCTTCACTGACCTCAATAGTCATTTCATCTTCCAAAGCCCTGTCTAATTTATGTTTTTCATTTTCAATATCAAATTTGTTTGCTGTGTCGAAACGTGAATAACATTTATTTAAAGTTTCAATTTCGATATCTTCTGATATAATCGTGGGCTATGGATTATAGTTAACAGCAGTTTTAAGCCCCCGCCACGTGTCCCGTATATCCCCAGAAGAAAAGCATTTTTCAATTTTATTTTTGTACTTGTCTCTACAACTAGATATTACCCTCTTTATCTCTTTTTGTTTTGTTTTCAGATCTTTTTTGTTTCCACTGGTATAGAGAGTTTTCTTTTGGTTCAATAAAAGTTTTAGATCTTTTGTTATCCAAGGCGTGTTGTTAGGATAATATTTTATTTCTTTTTTACAAGACACTAGCTGTTCACAGAATTTTAAATACTCACTTACACAGTCATTCAGCTCATCCACACTATCACATGATTCGATAAAAACATTCCAGTCAGTGCATTCAAAACAACCACGCAAATCTTCACACACACTTCAGTTCCAGATCTGTACACTTTTCTTTACTGGTTTTACACGTTTAAAAACAGGGCGGTAGGTGGGGAGTAGCAAGAGCATGCAGTGGTCAGATAAACCTAATGGGGCACGGGGTAAACATTTATAACTATTTTTAATATTACACAGGAATAAATCTAATGTTTTTTTGTCCCTTGTCTCGCAGTCCACGTATTGATGAAGTCCCGGGAGAGTAAAATCGTTACATTGGTTAAAATCGCCAGTGACCATCAATACGGCATCGGGTGACTTAATTTGAATGTCCTGTATTTCTTTCCTCAAAATATTTTTCGTTGTGGTGTTGTCTGATGATGGTGGAATGTAGACGTTGATGATGATGACATGAGTATATTCCCGGGGTAGATAATATGGTCGTGACGAAACAGTAATAAATTCAATATAGTCGTCACAATACATTTTCTTTATATGACAGTTATTGGGGTGGCACCATTTGTTGTTAATATATGTGCACACCCCACCCCCAGTTCGTTTATTTACATTAGTCCGATCTCCTCGAAATAGTGAATATTGTTCAATATTAAAACATGATGATGGTATGTGAGGAGATAGCCAAGTCTCTGTTAACGCTATTATGGAGGCTTGACGATAGTCACTATTAAAACGACACAGTGAAAACAGTTCATCAATTTTATTTTTCAGTGATCTTACATTACCTGTCACTACACAGCGTAAAAATGGACGAAAAGGCCGTCTGTTAAATTTTGTTTTATTCCTCCTTTTCTCCCCCTCTTTCTTACTTTAATAAACGATGTGTCAATAGTGGGTGGTGGGGGTGACACGGGTTGGAGGGATCGGAGAGTCTCTGGAGTATAAGTTATCGATAGGCTTTTGGCAGCAAAATTACAGGCTAAAACACCATTTATGCTTATAAATATACCAATAAATATAAAAATCAGGAACAATGTATACTTCACATCCATTTTGAATAAAAATTAGGCGTAAATTCCGACGATTGAATGATAAATGAATAAAAATATGTGTAGAAAATAGGTAAACATTCACAACACGTCTGTTGTCGCCGGAAGCCAGCGCCAAAAAATCATAGATTACAATTAAAGCACACAAGAAAAGTGAGACAAAGGGGAATGGTACAAACAGGGAACAAATGTAGACTCCAAGAGCATGCCATCAATGTACTTAGTTTTTGAGATCGCCTAAAAGAAAAGTCTCATATAGACACAAGCACAGTATCTGATTAAGAGGAACACATTCAAATGTTTACATTATAAATTCAAAACCACAAATATAACAAAACATAACAGAGAGATGATTTGAAAGGAAAAAAATATCATCTCTCAAAACTAACACCCTGCATTTGACTGTTTCCCTCTCAGCCAAAGACTTTGGCCATCGCCAGGACAAAACCAAGTAATCCCTTTCCAAGACAAAGACAGAATGCAACTCGGATAGATGACACAGCGTGACCTCCTGCCCACCATGCTGAGTCAAAGACCCCACCCAGTGTGTATATTTTGACATCCGGGTACACAGAAAAGCATCCTGATATGAAGGACACACCCAAACAAAGGGGACTGGTTCAAATCAGTATTGCTCGTTTAGTAATCCATCAATGTGCGATGTACGATGGTAATACGATGGTTTGTATGTATGTCTGCATGTATGTATGTATGTATGTATGTGTGTATGTATATACGCTCATTTCTTTTGTATACATGAGTAGAAACAATGTGCAAGCGTGTATGGCTGTGTCTGTAATGTAAATGTGTTGATGTCCATACCATGAACCAAACTGAGCATTGTTTACGTCACATGAATTGTCTTTAATTTGGACAATAAAGATTATTATTATTATTATTATGTATATAGAGTTTGACATCCAGGTACATAGAAAAAATAATAATTATGGCTGCGCAGTCTCTATGGACGCTTGCCGTGAATGTGTGCGTCACTTCGAGTTTGTCAGCCTGTTATCCAGTTAGTAATCTTCCTCCATCAATCTCTGTCTGTCTAGTGCAAGTGTTCTTAGCTTCAGAATGTCATCAAGTGTGTTAAGGTGCTGAGGCAGTTGAATGTGTCCTTACGTTGTTGAAATCAGTTCTTCGGTTGTTGTTTCTAAATACACAGAAAAGCATTCTGATATGAAGGATACATCCAAATAAAGGGTACTGGTTCAAATCAGGAATAGAAGGTCGTTGAGCAATCCATCAATGCGTGTGTATAGTTCGTTTTTGTTTTGTTTTTAAAGGTTTTGCAGCGCTGGCAACACATTTAGGTCATTTCAGCGCCAGTAAAAAGGAAGAAAATGAGATAGAAAAAAAAAAAGAATTCTAGATTACAATTAAAGCACACAAGAAAAGTATGTATCAATGACTATGAATATTTTTGTTTTCTATTTTCGTAGGAAATACTACTCTTAAATCAAAGCCCTATCTCTACTGAGTAAAAATCTTTTTGAATTTTGAAAATCCATTTATATAGATAGTATGCGCTTGGCTAAGAAGCTCATAACATTGCCATCCGGAAGTATAAAGAACCAACACACAAAACTGTGTATCCATGAAAATTTATAGTCGAGTTAATACAGTTCAGTGAGCATTACTCATAAACGCGGATGGCAAAAAAACAATAACAAAGACCTGAGTGACGTCAACTAAGAACTATCTATATAACAAAGTTATGCAGTTTCAAAGATGCCATTTATTTGGATGACTCACAACGAGAAAAAAACAAACTTTTTTCTGCGTTTTATTCTGGTTTGTGCCCGTATCTCGCTTAATACGTGAAATTAGATATTAAAACTTGGCAATTTTATGGCAAAATAATCAGAAAATATGATGAAGACATCAGAGGAGTTCTAACTTGTATAGTTTTAGAGCTGTATGGCTAGGGTCAACTATAAATTTGTTTTAAAATATACAAAATATTGATCATTTGGAACTTTTCCGAAGTGTAATCTTGTGTCTTCAACCCATACAAATGACACGAAAAATGCCTGCTGAATTATTATCAATCAGTCCCGTGAGACCATGGCTTATTTTAGTTCTAGTATTTATTTGAGAGAGAGAGAGAGAGAGAGAGAGAGAGAGAGAGAGAGAGAGAGAGAGAGAGAGAGAAATGTGTTAATCTACTATCCCTATGACATAACAATGAAACAATACCTTGATTTTTAAAAAGCGCGCGAGGATTTGTGTCATCCGTCGTCGCGAACAAGGTTGCCAGATGGCCACGTGTGTGGCCAAATATATAATTTTGTTTCTTTTTTTTTACATTTTATTCATCTATTTTTGTCTCAGTGACATTTATCCCAGTCTATTCAATTTTTCTGTCTGTTAAAATTTAGTTCATTTTAAGTGGGCCAGTCTTAATATTGAAAGCCATATGATTTTCTATTTAGCCACTTTTGAAGTCGAATTTGGTCAGGTTAAAGTCTGGCCACCTGGCAGCCTTGCCTCGCTCACGTCATTTTCGTGTCGCGCGATGGTGGAGCAAAAATGGCCGTCTCCATATTTTCACTCATTGAAATGCAAATTGGGTTGATGTTTTGTGAGAATACGGGAAAAGTACTTATCATAATCGAATGAAATTTGAAATATAAATAGAAAAAATGTGCATATATAACCTTATGAGCGACAAAATCTCCCCTCTTTGTAGTTTTAGAAATATTGTACTCCAAAGAGTAAAAATCTATTTTAACGGTCTTCTGGTAATCGTACGAGTTTTGTCACTTGACATAATCTAAAATAACCTCTTTTCTAACTGTGTGCCAACTTTCAGTCATATTCAATTATAAACAGCGTCGTAATTAATTTTTTTTAAATAGCATGTACGAAACGGCTTCGTGGGCGAAAAAGAGGCCCAAAGATTTGTGCGGGTTAGTCATTGCTAAAGTATGACAAAGCGGAACTGGGAACAAAAAGGGATCAGATGTAGATTCCAAGAGCATACCATCAATGTACTTAGTTTTTGAGATCACCTAAAAGAAAAGTCTCATATAGACACAAGCACAGCATAATCTAATAAAGAGGAACACATTCAAATGTTTACATTATAAATTCAAAACCACCAATATAACAATACGTAAAAGAGAGATTTGAAAGGAAAAAAATATCATCTCTCAAAACTAACACCCTGCATTTGACTGTTTCCCTCTCAGCCAAAGACTTTGGCCATCGCCAGGACAAAACCAAGTAATCCCTTTCCAAGACAAAGACAGAATGCAACTCGGAAAACAGATATAGGGGATAGAAGACACAGCGTGACCTCCTGCCCACCATGCTGGGTCAAGGACCCCACCCAGTGCGTTCTGATATGAAGGACACACCCAAACAAAGGGAACTGGTTCAAATCTGGAACAAAGACAAAAAAGGCGATAGCATTTTCATATGTTTCATTCCATTTAATCAAAAAAATTATTAAACAACATGCATTATCAAGAGTAATATGAATATTCATCTCGTGTAAAGTTACAATAAACAGCTGTGTAGACAAAATGACATGATAACATGTGTCAAAATGAAAATAAACTGTAAATGTTTGAAATGTGTTTGAAACGTGAAGAAATAAATAATAGTAAAATAACATGGAATAAAGGCGTTGTGATTTGTTTTTTACCTTCTGCTTAGCAACAATGATGTGTGAAAAAAATAGGATTCAACAGTCGTGACGTCACTTCCCGTTTAATGACGAATAGTAACTTAGAAACTGGTTCTAAACTATCGGAACAATGGCGGACGCCCTTATGAAATACTTCTACTACGAGCATAAAAGTGTATCCAGTGGAGAAAAACATTATAAATCTGATCATGTTTTGACTTTTATACAATCTGATCATATGACATGTGAACAAGTTCTAGCCAGCATGAAGAATAATAAGTACCGATTTTCTTTGTTTTTAGAACCAAGCTGCTGGTTGCTGGGCGGACGTGACATCAGACTATAGAATCCAATCGGGTCTGTTTAAAATTGTATTCGAATTAAAACATGATGTTCCCAGTTGTATTAAATTGTAAAGATGTCTGTGTGCATAGTGAAGTAAATTTGTTATGAGGATTATATTATTATAAAATCCACAAATGTAAACCACTAAAGATTTTCCATTTTGTGGACAATAAAGATTGACTTCTATTACAATAGAAAAAGTGTCAAATTCCTTACGATTCGATGAATATTTTCCTTTTTCAGATATTTGTTTCGTACTCACAAAATCACAAAATTTGAAGCAAATTTTTTTAGTAAAAATTGTAAGAACTTGATGCTGTTGTGAAAAGCTTGTTTTGCTGCACAAAACTATGTATAGAATATATTTATTATCCCTGTAAATTTGAGTGTAAAAAAATCAATTTATGTTTGAGCGCCTGCGGCACATTTAGCTCATACAATGCAAGTACAATGAAGAAGAAAAAAGTAAGACAAAGGGGAATTGATTCAAGTAGAGAACAGACGTAGATTCCAAGAGCATACTATCATTGTGCATAGCTTCAGATCACCTAAAAGACTCATAAAGACACATGCAGAGAATCCCATAAAGAGGAGCACACTCAAATGTTTACATTATACATTCAAAACAACAAATATAACTATACATAACAGAGAGATGATTTACAAAGGAAAAAAATATCATCTCCCAAAACTTTAATTTCTGACATGGCGGTTTTTTAATCCCAAATTTTGCAAGCTAAAAACAGTAAAATTTGCAAAAAGTTGCAAAAATTTGCGATTAATTTTCCTAATAACCCACAATTAGTTCATGAAAGAGAAAGATATGTTTGTTTTTAAGGGTTTCACGGCACTTGCAACAAATGTATGTTCATATCAGGGCCAGTAAAAAGGAAGAAAATGAAAGAAACTACTCTTGATTAATTATCATTCACGTTCTACACGAGCTATCAAATTAAAATAAAAAATATTGGTTTGCAAAATCTCAATAATTTGCACAAATTTTGAAAAAAATTCAGATTTTGCGGCCGCAATGCAAATCAGTGATATTTTGCGATTTTTTAAAGCTGTAAGCAATGAAAACAAAACTGCCATGCCAGAATTATATATTTGATTTTTCCCCTACCAGCCAAGGACTTAGACAATATGAAAGGACAAAACCAAATAATCTCATTCCAGGACAAAGACAAAAAAAAAAAACAAGTTGGAAAACATAATCAGGGGAATAGGTATAGTAGTAAGTGACCTCACTATCCCTGCCCCCCCCCCCCCCCCCCTGCCCAGATAGGAAATTTAAACTTGATTCAATCCACACATGATCATCATCATAATTCCATGAAACTGGATAGTATCGGCCGATCGGATAGACACTCTTGCTCTGTCTGTGTAAGGGCTAACCCAAACCAGAGACTGACTCTGATGACCCGGCATTGCCGTCTTACGGATAAAGACGCCGGGAATGGACAAATTACTAAGAATAATAATAATAATAATAATAATAATAGATCATTATTGTCCATAAATATGGCAATTTGTCATTTAGTTACACTTGTTATAACGTTAAATGATAACTGTAACATTGAAAAGATATTTCACTCCTACTTATTCTCTCTCTCTCTCTCTCTCTCTCTCTCTCTCTCTCTCTCTCTCTCTCTCTCTCTCTCTCTCTCTCTCTCTCTCTCTCTTCCTCTCTTTCTTTCACACGTGCGATATACACAACATAAACATATCCATTTCGTATAAGAATAAAGAGAAGAGCTGCTAGACCTACCCATACCAAGCAGACCGAAGGGCTAGAGCTCAGGTGGTCGCTGGTTTGTATGTATTGTATTTGTATTTAAGGGTTTTACGGCGCTTGCAACACATTAAGGTCATATCAGCGCCAGTAAAAAGGAAGAAAATGGGATAGTAAAAAGTTCTAGAATTACAATAAAGCATCCAAGAAAAGGGAATACAAAGGATAATTGGTTCAAATAAGAAACAGGTGTAGATTCCAAAAGCACTCTATCAAAGTACTTAGTTTGAGATCACCTAAAAGTCTCATCCAGACACAAGCACAGGTCCCCGCTAAGAGGAACACACTCAAATGTTTTACAAATCATATATAATATAAAGAAAGCATAATACAGTGCATAACAGAGAGATGATTTACAATGAAAAAAATATCATCTCCCAAAACTAACAATACATTTGACTGTTTCCCTCTCAGCCAGGGGATCTGGCCAGGACCAGGACAAAACCAAGTAATCTCATTCCAAGACAAAGGCAGAAAGCAAGTTGGAAAACAGATATAAGGGGATAGAAGACACAGTATGTACCCCCTGCCCACTATGGGAGGTCAGGAACCCCGCCCATGGTCGCTGGTTTGGATAAGTAATTAAAGTAAACCCTAAACCAAGCATCCGATGTCCTCTGCCATCTTTTTTCGAGCTTGGTACGGGTTGGTCTAACGGCTCTTCCCTTTATTCTTAGTATTTTGTCTGTGCCCGACGTCTTTATCCGGAAGACGGCAGTGCCCGGTCGTCGGAGTCAGTCTCCGGTGTGGATTAGCACTTAGGTAATCCAATGGCAAACTATTAAACACTGTGCAATCATCATCACTATCATCATGTTATCGTTCATCCAGAAATCATAATTCTTCCTTGTTCCCCTGCAAGAAACAAACCAAAAAAATCAGGTTAGTAGTAATAAAATTAATCAAATCTATTTACCCATCCTCAAGCAAATGGTTCTTTAGCATTTACCTTAAAAAAAACAACAAAAAACGAACAACAACATACCTCAGCAGGGGGGGGGGGGGGGAATGAGATGCTGACAGTTGGCGGAGCATAAACTCGAGTCGTTTGGCTGAAAGTGCAATGCTTTAACAACTCAACCAATATCATCAATGCTCTTTTTGTTTCTTGTATGAACGCTTATTAGCCAATTACAGAAAAAAATAAATAAATAAAAAAATAAAATAAAAAAAAAGAAGAAAAGAAAAACACAACAAAATGACTTGAGCTTTTATCTAGACCAATACACTGTATCCAATAAACGTGCTGAAAAAAACCCTTTACAAGGAGCCCTGAGCTTGCAGCAGCGTAGCACTTAACTTGTAGGATGAGTCATGAAAATACAAACGAAAGAGTGAAAATGGAGAGGCTTCGTTTGAGAGGCCTCTCCATTTTCACTCTTTTGATAGTATTTTCATGATTACCGGCTTCAGGCAGCCCTCACCATTTTCCACTTTTAGGCAATATATATTTTTACAATAATGATTTTGTTTCCGACAGACACAACGCTACTCATTTTACACCTAAATAGAATGTGAGAATGTGAGTAAAGAGCCTTTTCGAGGGACTCAACTATGCACTGCTCAGAACGGGACTCAAACCTTGGGCTTTCCGATCCAAAGGCAAGAGTCATCCCCATACCTGCCAACCTATGCTGAAAAAATAGGAGTCAAAAGTAAAATCAAAGAGGAGTCTGGGAAAAAAATAGGGTTAAACCTAAATTAAATGTTATTTAGAGACTAGTTACATGAAAAGGGTACGGGACTGAGTACAGCTATGTGGTCTAGTGGTATGACACTCGCTTTCGGATCGGAAGGTCCTGGGTTCGAGCCTCGGTCAGTGCATAGTTGAAGTCCTCGGAAAAGGCTCTTTACTCACATTCTCTCACTGTACTTAGGTGTAAAATGAGTACCTGGAAATATCGCCTAACATAATGTCCCGTATTACATATTACGTGTTGCTGTTGGTCAGAGACCCCTTGTAAAGTGTTTTGAGCATGTTTAGTGGATTTTGCGCTATATAAAAGCTCAATTAAAATTTTAGGGGACTGAGCATTACCTAGTGACTAGTAGTACCATAAATTTTAAAAGTTGCACTCACCAACATGAAAAATCAGTTTCACATTATCGCATTTTATTTCAACTTTTGAAAAATTTTGGTCAAGACATGACATAATCAGTCAGAAGGTGAAAATTTTGGATTTGCATTTTTTGCATTTTCTGAAAAAATATGCTCACCAGAGCATTTTAATCTTTATTTGAAGTAAATTGGATGATTTTTCATTAAGTTATTGTCAGATGTATGAGAAAGTTATCCAGCAACTTTTCTCAAATTTTATACTTTTCAACTTGGTTAGCTGTAAAAAATATTTAGAAGTGCAATTAAGCTTTGATATTTCCCGAATATGTACAAAGAGGTGTTGATTTAAATATTTATGACAAGAACTTATTTTGGCTATAAATTGACCTTTTAACTAAACATGGCAATATCTCAGTTCAAACCTTTTCACCATCCGACTGATTTTCTTATTCACTGTAACATTATATCAGTTCCAACCTTTTCACCATTATTTTGTCATTCACTGTAACAATATCTCCGTTCAAACCTTTTCACCATCCGATTGATTTTGTTATTCACTGTAACAATATCTCATTTCAAACCTTTTCACCATCCGACTGATTTTGTCATTCACTGTAACAATATCTCCGTTCAACTCGTTTCACCATCCGACTGATTTTGTCATTCACTGTAACAATATCTCAGTTCAAACCTTTTCACCATCCGACTGATTTTGTTATTCACTGTAACAATATCTCCGTTCAAACCTTTTCACCATCCGATTGATTTTGTCATTCACTGTAACAATATCTCCGTTCAAACCTTTTCACCATCCGATTGATTTTGTCATTCACTGTAACAATATCTCAGTACAAACCTTTTCACCATCCGACTGATTTTGTCATTCACTGTAACAATATCTCATTTCAAACCTTTTCACCATCCGACTGATTTTGTCATTCACTGTAACAATATCTCAGTTCAAACCTTTTCACTATCCGACTGATTTTGTCATTCACTGTAACAATATCTCAGTTCAAACCTTTTCACCATCCGACTGATTATGTCATTCACTGTAACAATATCTCAGTTCAAACCTTTTCACCATCCGACTGATTTTGTCATTCACTGTAACAATATCTCAGTACAAACCTTTTCACCATCCGACTGATTTTGTTATTCACTGTAACAATATCTCAGTTCAAACCTTTTCACCATCCGACTGATTTTGTCATTCACTGTAACAATATCTCCGTTCAAACCTTTTCACCATCCGACTGATTTTGTCATTCACTGTAACAATATCTCCGTTCAAACCTTTTCACCATCCGACTGATTTTGTCATTCACTGTAACAATATCTCAGTTCAAACCTTTTCACCATCCGACTGATTTTGTCATTCACTGTAACAATATCTCCGTTCAAACCTTTTCACCACCCGACTGATTTTGTCATTCACTGTAACAATATCTCCGTTCAAACCTTTTCACCATCCGACTGATTTTGTCATTCACTGTAACAATATCTCAGTTCAAACCTTTTCACCATCCGACTGATTTTGTCATTCACTGTAACAATATCTCAGTTCAAACCTTTTCACCACCCGACTGATTTTGTCATTAGCTGTAGTGATATCTCCGTTCAAACCTTTTCACCATCCGATTGATTTTGTTATTCACTGTAACAATATCTCCGTTCAAACCTTTTCACCATCCGATTGATTTTGTCATTCACTGTAACAATATCTCCGTTCAAACCTTTTCACCATCCGATTGATTTTGTTATTCACTGTAACAATATATCAGTTCAAACCTTTTCACCATCCGATTGATTTTCTTATTCACTGTAACAATATCTCAGTTCAAACCTTTTCACCATCCGATTGATTTTGTGATTCACTGTAACAATATATCAGTTCAAACCTTTTCACCATCCGATTGATTTTGTTATTCACTGTAACAATATCTCAGTTCAAACCTTTTCACCATCCGATTGATTTTGTTATTCACTGTAACAATATCTCAGTTCAAACCTTTTCACCATCCGATTGATTTTCTTATTCACTGTAACAATATATCAGTTCAAACCTTTTCACCATCCGATTGATTTTCTTATTCACTGTAACAATATCTCAGTTCAAACCTTTTCACCATCCGACTGATTTTCTTATTCACTGTAACATTTGGTCAAGACATGATAGATGAAAAAAAAATATCGGATTTTTCTGCGGGGTATTCAAAAAAGAGGAAAAAATTGGAGAAAATTTGATTTTATCAGGGTACTTGCCAGGTATGCATACCACACGAACACATTGCTGTAAAAATGATTTTAAGTACTTTTACTCTCGGGTTACGACACAGGGAGTCCAGTTGGTAGAGCACTCGCTTCACATGCAAAGGGACATAGATAAATCTCAGGTGCGGTCGAGATTTTTGGTTGTAGTGGTGGTATTAGAGATGGTGATGTGGTGGTAGTAAGGATGATGATGTGTTTTAGTAATACTGGTAGGGATGGTGATGTGGTGGTGGTGGTTGTAGCAGTGGTGGTACGGATGATGATGTGGTGGTGGCTGTTGTAGTAATACTGGCAGGGATGGTGATGTGGTGGTGGTTGTAGCAGTGGTGGTAGGGATGATGATGTGGTGGTGGCTGTTGTAGTAATACTGGTAGGGATGGTGATGGTGGTGGTTGTAGTACTGGTGGTAGGGATGGTGATGGTGGTGGTGGTTGTTGTAGTAATACTGGTAGGGATGGTGATGTGGTGGTGGTTGTTGTAGTAATACTGGCAGGGATGGTGATGTGGTGGTGGTTGTTGTAGTAATACTGGTAGGGATGGTGATGTGGTGGTGGTTGTTGTAGTAATACTGGCAGGGATGGTGATGGTGGTGGTTGTAGTACTGGTGGTAGGGATGGTGATGTGGTGGTGGTGGTGGTTGTAGTACTGGTGGTAGGGATGATGATGTGTGGTGGTGGTGGTTGTAGCAGTGGTGGTAGGGATGATGATGTGGTGGTGGCTGTTGTAGTAATACTGGCAGGGATGGTGATGGTGGTGGTTGTAGTACTGGTGGTAGGGATGGTGATGTGGTGGTGGTGGTGGTGGTGGTTGTAGTACTTGTGGTAGGGATGGTGATGTGGTGGTGGTGGTGGTGGTTGTAGTACTGGTGGTAGGGATGGTGATGTGGTGGTGGTGATGGTGGTGGTCGTAGTACTGGTGGTAGGGATGGTGATGTGGTGGTGGTGGTGGTGGTTGTAGTACTGGTGGTAGGGATGGTGATGTGGTGGTGGTGGGTGTAGCAGTGGTGGTAGGGATGATGATGTGGTGGTGGCTGTTGTAGTAATACTGGCAGGGATGGTGATGGTGGTGGTTGTAGTACTGGTGGTAGGGATGGTGATGGTGGTGGTTGTAGTACTGGTGGTAGGGATGGTGATGTGGTGGTGGTGGTGGTTGTAGTACTGATGGTAGGGATGGTGATATGGTGATTGGCTATGTATGACACTCGATTAAGATCGGAAGGTCCTCCCTCGACGCATAGTTGAGTCCATGGAGAAGGCTCTTTACTAACATTATCTCACCGCACTCAGTACCTGGCAATTAACAGTGCTGTCTCTGTCCAAAAAAAAATTGTAATATTGCCTAATAGGCATCATGTCCTGTCCCACATGTTAAGGTGTTGCTGTTAGCCAGGGACACTTTAAGCATGTTTAGTGGATATTGCGCTATATACACGCTCAATATGATTGTAAAACAAAAAAAATCTTAAATAATAAAAAATCTAAAAATGCATACAATTTTCAACAAAGTGCTTACAATGAATGAAAAACCAAAAACTAATATGAATTTTTTTTTTGAAAAAGTTGACACAGCTGACATTTACCTTTTTGTCTTTAGCCCCAGCCCCAGGAAAGTTTTGGCCTTCGATGGAAACTTCAGCACAGCGTTCCTGACTGACTAGAAAATCCTTCACCTCCCATGCCTTGGACCCATCTTGTAGCATGAACAGGATGCGATCCTTACCCACAATGTACCTGTTGGATAGGACAATTATAGTTTTTTACTTACTTACTTATCCGAACCAGCGACCACCTGAGCTCTAGCCCTTCGGTCTTGTGCCATGACGTAGAAGTTAGACGTCTTTTGTAGTTGTACAGGTGACTATAAAGTGTGTTACTGATGCTTGGATTTGGTGGGAGGATTTATATAGGACTTACTTACTTACTTATCCGACCACCTGAGCTCTAGCCCTTTGGTCTTGTGCCATGACGTTGAAGTTAGAAACGTCTTTTGCAGTTGTTCCAGGTGACTATAAAGTGTGTTACTGATGCTTGGATTTGGTGGGAGGAATTAAATGTGCATCTCAGGTCTTCAACAGGTTGACATTCTAGCAAGTGGTGTGTTACTGTTTCATTGGGGTGTTGACATAGGGGGCAGGAAGGGGATGTGTCTTTTGTAATTTTGCTTAAATGGTTGTTGAGCGGTATGTGTTGTGTTCTTAGTTGAAAGATGATGCTTTGCTGGTGTCTTCTGAGCTTTATATTTTTTTAAAATAAAAAACTTTCAAAATTGAGCATATATATTGTGCAAAATCCACTAATGTCAATGATGATGACGATGACTATGATGTTACTTGTGTGTATATGTGTGAGTGTGTCTATGTCAATATATTGTATTGTTATAAATGTGTAACCAAATGACAAATTGCCAGTATTTTGAGGACAATAAAGATATATTATTATTAAATATGCTCAAAGTGCTTCACAAGGGGTCTACGTCTCTGACCAACAGCAACATTTAATGTATAGAACGTGACACGACGCCAATAAATAAATTGTTTCGATATTACAATTTTTTTTGACAGAGACAACACTTCTAACAGCCAGGTATTCATTTTACACCTGAGCACAGTGAGAGAATGTGAGTAAAGAGCCTTGTCCAAAGACTCAATTATGCGTTGCTCAGAGTGGGATTCGAACTCAGGACCATCCGATCTGAAGACGAGTGTCATGCCACAAGACCACATAGAGCTAGCATTAATGTGACTCAACCCTCTCCTTGTTACAATACTATGAATCATGAATATACTCTTTGCAGCTATGCGGTTTATTGGTATGAAGGTCCTAGGTTCGAACCTCCCTTGGTGCATAGTTGAGTCCTTGGAAAAGGCTCTGTACTCACATTCTCTCAACATACTAAGATGTAAAATGAGTACCTGGCCTTTATGATGTTTTCTCTGTCTGAAAAAATTGCAACATCGCCTAACAGGCATCATGTCTTGTCCTACATGTTACATGTTGCTGTTGGTCAGGGATCCTTGTAAAGCACTTTTGAGTACGTTTAGTGGATATTGCACTATATAAAACCTCAAGGTTTTCTCTTGTTCGGATTTGTTTCGTACATCACAAAATCTAAAGAAATTTTTTTGTTATAAAGTAAAACAACTTAATTTTGTTTTCTAAAGCCTGCTTTGCAACACAAAAATATGCATAGTTTGTAAACATTCTTCTTTAGTCCTCATCAAAGACGAGGTATGGACCACCAAGGAAACTTTTCCATCCTCTTCTGTCATTGGCCAGTCTTTCCATCTCCTGTCAGCGCATCCCAGACATATCCAACTCTACCAGAAGGTCTCTCCTCTAGCAGTATCTTTGGACTATCATATCATATAATTTAGATTTAGAGATTTTTTTTGTTATTGATTTGCTAGTGAAAACAGCACTATCCTGGAACATGCAAGGATCAATTCTATATGCATCAAAAGTCCCAATAGCATTCAACAGTCTGATGTCACGTTCACCCAGCAACCAACAGTTTGGTTCTAAACAAAGAAAATCAGTACTTTTTATTTTTTATGCTGGCTAGAACTTTTTCACACGTCATGTGATCAGAATGTATAAAAGTCAAGACATAATCAGATTTTTAATGGATACACTTTTATGCTCATCAGAGAAGTATTTCATAAGGGTTTCCACCATTGTTCCAATAGTTTAGAACCAGTTACAAAGTTACTTTGCGTCACTACGAGGGAAGTGACATCACGACTGTTGAAGCCTATTTGTTTTACTTTAAATGTTTCTCAGATTGCCCAATTGGAACAGTCAGGATTTCATCAGGACATTTGGTCATTATAATGCTCAGCAGTGCGGTCTTTGTTTCGTACCCGAAAGGTACAGAGTTTGATCTCCCACCGCCGCGCTGTGTGGCCTTGAGCAAGTCACCTCGCCCTAGCTCAATTTACGATGCTGCACTGCGGCTTACACCAGAGTTATTCCAGTCTTCCCTCTGAATAGACCCTAGAGAGAAATTTTCCCTATGGGAGGAATAAAGGGAATTTTATTTTATTTAATACAAAACTTACTTTTGTGTATCAATATGAGCATTAAATAAACTGCTGTGCCACAAGTCAGAAATTTTTTCCGTATCCCTCTCTTCTGGGTCACCTGCGAAAAAAAAAAAAGGTAAATGTTGATGAAAAGATGAATCATAACAACACCACTACCACATTATCTCATTCCTCATCTGTAGTGTTTTATTCATCCTGTTTTGTTGATAAAAGGGAAACCCGAACCGTCCATTTTATCTGTTTTCGAATATCAAATTGAACTGAAGCTGACATCCAATTTCACATTGTTATTTATTTAATCAGACAATAAACGTTTAAGTTAAACATAGTTTTGTGAGTTGGTACGTTATATCCAGCTGGCAGATGTTAAGAATATTTTAGAAAAACGCACAGCATCACTAAGGACAACTTAGATATTACATTTCTCATTACCTGATGGTTTCTACGAGTGAGTGAATGAAAATCACACAACACACCAAATCTTGTGCACAAGCCACGACAGCCCCGCATATTTCCGGCCTTGTACTTTAATTATCATTATTTGGTCACCAATGAAAAGCTAGAGCATTTATATAGGGCAAAACCAAATAAACGTGCTCCAAGTGCTTTACAAGTACAAGGGGTCCCCGGCCAAAAGCAACACTCAAACATGTAAGATGAGAGTCATACCAATAGACCACACAGCGGCATGTTATATTGTTAAACAGTGTCTTTAAAAATAAAATTATAATGAGCTTTTATATAGGGTCCTGGACAATGGCAACACTTCAACATGTAGGGAGGGATATGACGCCTGTTGGGCGATATTATAATCTTTTTCGTACAGAGACAACGCTGTTAGCTGCCAGGTACTCATTTTTCACCCGAGTACGGTGAGAGAATGTGAGTAAAGAGCCTTTTCCAAGGACTCAACTATGCGCCAAGCAAAGCTTGAACCCAGGACCTTCCGATCCAAAAACGAGTGTCATACCACTCATTATTATTATCATTTTATTATTATTATCATCATTACTATCAGTATTAATTATCATCATTACTATCAGTATTATTATCATCATTACTATCAGTATTATTATCATCATTATTACCACTATTTTAATTACTTTTTTCGCCTATTACAAGAGCTGTAACCTAACAATAATTGCCTACTTGGACAATAATGATGATGATGATTATTATCATCATCATCATCATCATTATTATTATTATTATTATTATTATTATTATTATTATTATTATTATTATTATTATTATTATTATTATTATTATTATTATTATTATTATTTTATAAATAAATATGGACATCTATATATCACATTTCCACAGAGTTACCATGCCTCAGTGTGCTTCCCAATTTCATTTTATTCCTTCAGCAGGCCATATGGAACCAGATTTCCATTCCACACAGTACAAGTCGGCTGTTAGACATCCTTTTTTGGACTCTAACTCTAACCCTCTTACCGACTATAACCAGGTAATTATACACAAATGAGTTGAGTGAAACAATGTGTGAAATAAGTCTTACCCAAGGACAGAACATTGGGAGTAGACTTATTCCTGATCAATGTCACCCATCACCAACATGCCCAAAGTGCAACTAAGCACCACAAGATGCAAACCACCTCGTACTAGATTGCCCAGAGACAAAACTTGAAGGGGGATTTGAAACCATCAACAAATGTGATGATGACTTCAGAACCTGGATTGATACCTTGAACATAGAAGTGTAGCCGAACGATACTACTACTACTACTACTAATGTCACCCATCAAGCCCCTGATCAAGCCTAATATTGCTTGACACTGTGACAAGAAGAGACACCACACTGCTGAGTCACAAGAAAAAATAAATAAATAAAACATCAATTGACAATGCAGTCACTATGATAATACCTGAAACGGTGGCAAACATCATTAGGGTTCGTCACCACACTGCTGAGTCACAAGGAAAAACAAATAAAACATCAATTGACAATGCAGTCAGTATGATTGATAATACTTGAAACTGTGGCAAACATCATAAGGGTTCGTCACCACACTGCTGAGTCACAAGAAAAAAAAAACAAAATCAATTGGCAATGCAGTCACTATGATAATACCTGAAACGGTGGCAAACATCATAAGGGTTCGTCACCACACTGCTGAGTCACAAGAAAAAAAACAAAATCAATTGACAATGCATTGTAATTGACTATGATTGATAATACCTGAAACGGTGGCAAACATCATAAGGGTTCGTCACCACACTGCTGAGTCACAAGAAAAAAAACAAAATCAATTGACAATGCATTGTAATTGACTATGATTGATAATACCTGAAACGGTGGCAAACATCATTAGGGTTCTTCCTTTCTTGGAGGCCTTGAGCATCCCTTCGGGATCTTTGGGGTCCAGTTTGGACATGTCAACTTTAGGAGGTTCCCGTTTCCATTGCGGCAGCTCGTCTTCTTCCAACTCATCCTCATCGCCTTCCTGGAAATAAATCCATTTTTGTCTAAATCAAGGGGGGTCACAAGCAAAGGGACCATGAAATCGGTCCCAGGTGCAGTCAAGATTTTTTTCTGACCCCTCCCACCCCCCTCCTCCTAATAGCTCAGTTGGTAGAGCACTCACTTCACAAGCAAACGGACCGAGAAATCGATCCCAGGTGCAGTCAAGATTTTTTTCTGACCCCTCCTTCCCCCTCATCCACCCAGCAGTGAATAGGGAGTCTGTTAGATTTGGCGGAAAGTACTTTGCGATAGACTAGCGTCCTATCCAAAAGATAGCAAGCAATTTTGCAATTGTCCATTTCACGCTATAGAAACGGGGGATAAACTCAGGCTCCAAAGGACTAACAAAGAAAAAAAAATGTCTAAATTGAAAGTGCAATAAATGACCCTTGTATTGATAGCTCTACAATGAGCACAGTATATTTATTTTGCACCCAATACACTATACAATAAAGCTCTAAGCTTGTAGGCTACTACTACTACCACTACTTCTACAACTACTACTACTACCACTACTACTACTACTACTACTACTACTACTACTACTACTACTACTACTACTACTACTACTACTACTACTACTACTACTACTACTACTACTACTGCAAATACAGAACGAACCCGAACAAAGACAAAAAGCATTTGCAGTACTACTGCAAATTACAGAAAAGAACGCTATCTACTGTTCGCAGTACAAAGTTACTAATGCTAATAAAGGAAATCCCTAATAGCAGTACTACTGCGAATAGAGGTGGCCATTGTCGTGAACAGATTTCTCAATCTCATTCACGATATGTAAAATAAAGGAAAAAGTTCAGAAAAAGTCTCCACCGAAGTGGAGGTTCTCCATATATGTAAAGGACATATATGGGTGGTTAAAAAATGCTCTTAAAGCACATTGGGAATCGTCCCAGTAAAATATTATTCTAAAACATATCAATTGATGGCGGATCGGATCCTGATGATCAACGAAATACGAATATCTAGTAACGATTTAAGTCGAAGAGAAAAGAATGAAGGGCGTCGCGAGTTTTATAAGATAGACACAATGACGTCACGTTTACGTGGGAGACAGTGAACAAACAAAACAACTCGATCGAGACACGACAGTCATATCATAACAAAACACTCACAACAACAACATAACCTATCACAATAATCAGTGACATATATTCTTCCCCACACCATACAAATAATGGACATTTGTGACTCAATTTGTACTGTAAAATCCAATTGCAATTCTTGGAGGGCTGTAATTTTGTTCCCAGACACATGTAGCAAGTGGGAGAAAGATTTTATGCAAAATGCCAAACTAGGCGTGAAAAATACAAAATATTCTGGAAAAAATGCTAGTGGTTATTTGTGTCCCAAAACAGTCAATATCAAGTGATATTTAACACAAGATGAAAGTAAATAGTGATCAAATGGCAAATCCAGCTTTTTTATTTTAAAGCAAATGGATCAATGAAATTTCTTTTGTCACTTTGATCTGAAAACGTCAAACTGGCAATTCGTCTTTTTACTTTCAACCAGGATGAAAGTTGGTTATCATCTAATCTGTTCATAGTCCACCAACCATTTAAATTTTTACTACCTACCTACCTGTTAACTTTATTGATCATCTTTTGTTTCTATAATTTGTTCATTCTGGCCACAATATTGGGGATATTGATAATGGCCGAAAATCGTTTTACCCCCCCCCCCCCTTTTTTTTTTTTTTGAGCGAGTCTACTCTTTTCTCCTTCTTTGTTTGGCCTTTTGTTCCGTTTCTGAGCATGAATTTCTTAAAATTGTTTTTAATTTTAAAAAAAAAATGTTTAGATACTTTTTGAGATCGGAGTGGGGACGAATATGACAATTTGCTAGAAATGAACCAAAAGAGAGAGAGAGAGAGAGAGAGAGAGAGAGAGAGAGAGAGAGAGAGAGAGAGAGAGAGAGAGAGAGAGAGAGAGAGAGAGAGAGAGGAGAGAGAGAGAGAGGATTTTTTTTTTAAGTAGGGAGTTTAATAGAAATTCTAAATGTACCTCACACACTTGAAACCAATGTCATATGAAAGAGCTGGCAACACAGATTACAAAACAGTTTGAATTTTGTTTCTATCTTGATTAGAAATGTATTTACGGCAGTTCAAAGTCTGAAATTTCAGACCGATTTTTACCCCAAAATTACCATTTTGCAAAGTTGTGACCGAAATCGCGTGATGTTAATAAAAAATGGTTTAAAACAGTCAATATGGAGTTCTTATCATATATTGTATACCAAAATGTTCGTCTTATCGAGGACAATGCATTTACATTAATAAAGAGGAAGATAAACATTTCAAATTAACACATTATTACATAATATGACGCAAATGTTACATAATCAAAAACTCGGCTAGACGTAAGAAACAATTTGCTATACATATCACTTTTGGATTTATCCCCAATATTTCACTGAAACAATTGCAAATAATTCCCCTCTTTGAATTAATACATAGAGAATAAAAAAGGGTTTGAGAGTATTTAAATGAAAAGATATAAACATGTTGTGTAATGACATAATGAGTTTATTTTTACCTATGGCAATTTAATTGCATTACATAAATAAAATGGTAGATTGAAAAAGTTCAAATATATTGAAACAGATTCCCTATTATAATTAGAAGGAAAGTTCTGGCTTTTAATACTTAAAAAAATTCTGCTGAACCACTTTGGGTTTATTGCTATTACATCATTTGAACTGACAATTAAGAACTGACAATTAATATAATTTTATCCCCCCCCCCCCTTCTCTCTCAATGTATGGGGGTGTCAAAATATATAACTAATACTAATAGAACTTCTTACCATAATAATTATTAAGGCTAAGGCCTTTAGAATATGGATACAAATGATAAACATACCTAAACATATGGGAAAGAAACTTGATGACTTGATGGCAAAGTAAAATAAAATTAAATTAAAGCAATTGGTATTTTTTAAATATCGATATTATTAATATCGGATTTCACAAAGAGAAGAAATATACGAACTTTTAAAACAAAAACTATAAAATGCCCATAAATAAAGTTGGAAAGTATGTATTCAAAATAAAAACATAGTAAATAATAGTACTGAAAATATTATGGACTAAATTTAAAATATCGATATGAATATCGATATCGTCCGGCAGCCATGATGAGAAGATAATGTAAACATGGCATTTCGGCGCAGAGTTAAAAGGTGTCTGCGCATCGATATAGAGTAGTGCCGCGCTGAAGACCGGTCTGGACCGCGGTCCGACGGTCTTTTAGCTGTGAACCGAAGACCGGTCCCAGAGGGGAAGATCGGCGGCGGTCCTCACTTCTTATCACCTTTCAACTAGTGCGGGGCGGTCCTTGCAAGGACCACGGTCCTACGGTCTCGCGCCATAGCCTACTACTTCCCCAGCGATTCGTTGCTTCGGTTGCCTATCTTCCACCAATCACCACCCATCCCACTTAATTAATCGCACCCACCCCCCTTTGCCATACACTAAACGACACAGACGACCATACAGGCAGACGACCACCAACCTCCACTCCGCAAACCGCCCTTTCGTGTGTGAGATGGGGGGAACAGGAGGCGCACGCCTTGGACGATTCCATTATACGGGGTAAATTTCAAAATTTACTACACCATAATGATCGCAATGACAATGATCTATGGTGAAGGCATGACCCCTCTTCTCTAATGGGTTATTGTTTGAAATGTATGTGACTACAAAAGATGTGTGTGTTTGTGTGTGTGTGTGTGTGTGTGTGTGTCGAACCTAGCAAGTAGCAAATCCGATTTTTTGTTTTCTTTTGTCCATCTCTTGTCACCACTCCTTTCTATCGCAGTGTTGTCATTTAAAATAATACAATAATATTAAAATTTCGTTTGGTGTTTTTACTAATCAAATAATATGAGTTTCATTAGTTTCTTCCTTCCAAAAAACCCAGTTATAACGTCTGAATTTTAAAAAAGTCCAATAGAATATTTGGGGACCCCGATAACTCAGTTGATAGAGCACTCTCTTTATACGCAAAGGGCCAGAGATCGATCCCGGGTGCAGTCGATTTTTTTCTGAATCCCTGTCTACTCAGCAATGAATGGGTAGCTGAGTTTGTTAGATCTGGCGAAAAGTCACCATCGACCCCTCTTATCACCTCATCCACCCCCTCTTATTATAACTACACGTCTCTCTCTTACTCTTCAATGCTCGCTGCCCTCTAATGTGTGTGTGGGGGGGGGGGGGGGGGGGTAGGAGTTGCGTGTGTGTATCAACGCCACGAACAACTCGATCAACGCCTTGGGCGATGCCATTATCTCCGTTAATGGGGATAAATTTCAAATTTTATTAAATTATCGAAGTAACAATGAAGTACGGTGAGCAAATAAAGAAGGCATCACCCCTCTTCTCTAATTAGGTTACAATTTGAAATGAGTGTGACTACTCCGTGTGTTTTACTCCTGTAGGCCACAGTTTTCATCGTGTAGCGGTCTTTAACGGTTCAAGAATGAACGATCCCACGCTCTCAAAGGTCAAACCGGTTCGAATTTCCAACAGTCTCTCAGGAATGTTCAATGTCGAAAAGGACCGGTCCTTGCGGTCTTCATTTCCCAAGGATCGTAGGACCGTGGTCCTTAAGCTTGCCAAGGACCGCCCCGCACTAATATAGAGCCCTGAAATTTGGCATGAATAAAGTTTAGATGTTGTTCTAAAAACAAGCGTTTAAATTTTAAAAACACACGCGGTAAATAAAAAAATAAATGCATTTGAAAATTGCCAAATTTTAACTTCATATAACTTCTGGAATTATTAATGGATTTTTTCCTTAATTGGCACCATTTAAAGGGAAATTGAAAGACGAACATAATGATACCAAAATATCGGCGATATTCCTCTTTATAACGAAGTTATGCATTTTAAATTGAACCCCCTAAAACGCGGACGGCAATTTCCAGTCACAACTTTCCTATGGGCGAGTTGGGTCAAAATTTGACTGCCACTGCTGCTGCTCACTAAACTGCCTATTTTAAGAGGTGGGGGGGGGGGGGGGGGATGGATGGGACATTTATCCCTTGCGACGCTCTGTAAAAAGAAGACTGAATTTAAAAAAAAAAAGTGGCGGGACCAGGATTCGAACCCACAACGTCGATTCTGGTAAACCTTCCAGGGCAGACGACTTAACCATACGGCCATGACACCCACTTCGAAGTCGACGCATATTGTGTATACATTGTAACAACTGATAAATTGTTATTGTTGGTTAATTTTATGCTTTTATAGATATTTTATTAACTTTCCTTATTTCTATGTGCATTTGGAAACAATCCATATTCTGTAATGTGGATATAATTGTTTAAAAGAGCGGAGTTTCAAGTATGTGTCTGGGAATAACGAATTTTCGTTATTCCCAGACAGGTGTCTAGGAATAATCACAGCGTGGAGTCCCTATTCATTACAATACAATGGGGAAAATGTCTTTTTTCATAATTGCAATTGTGAAAGATTTAGATTGATAGTGAAAGTGAAAGGGAAACTTTGCATGTAATTGTAAGGTACCTCCCACTGTTCGAAAAGCTTTTCTAAATCGGCTTCACTGTAGTCACGAATATCTTTTTTCTTCCAGCTGTCCGCGTCATTCTCTTTTGCAGAATTTGTGTGGACAAGAATAATAAACAGTATTAACAGCACCGACAAAATATACAACTTCCTGGTAGCGACTTCCATTTTGATGGAAAAAACGTGAAAAATGGAGAAAAGTAGGCTAAGGGGAGTTTACAGTCGCCTGTCGATTTGTGGTTGGTTGATTATGATTTCTTAAATCGAGATTGCTTTCGGAATCGATTTGTTAAAGTTTAAACAGTTATGAAGGAAATCTTTATTTCGTATAATTTAACATTAGACATTTTAGACCAGCGTACAATTCGAGCAAAAACATTTAATTGACACCTTAGCATTAATATTTTGGAACAATTAAAACCAACTTACTTGATATTAATCATATTATAATATAGATTTGTCGCGAACAATTATTGATTATTCTTTTCATAGAAAGTTTTCGTCGATTTTTACACTTTATCTTTGAGATTCTCAACAGAGTAACTGCCCTTTGTTTTGTACCCCTGACTAGGTGACCCGTATTATTTTTTCTTTTGAAAGTAACAACATGATGAAAAAGGCGAGTGAAATTATCAATTACTTTCTCATTCTTCTTTCAAACTATTTTTATTTACTTTATATTAATAATCAGAGTCTTTGCTAGCTCAGTAAATATCGTTTTGGTATCGTCTGAGTATGATTCAGCCAGGGGATGAAGTGGTGGCACTCTCAATCTCATTCTCATTTCATTCTTCTCTCTTCACGATTCACAGTCTTAGTTGATTGAGATTTTTTAATATAGCGCAATATTCACTAAATGTGCTCAAAGAGCTTTACAATGGGTCCCTGACCAACAGCAACAGGTCACATGTAGAACGAAACATGACGCCTGTTAGGTGACATTTAAAAAAAAAATTTCTGACCGAGACAGCGCTGTCAACGGCCAGGTAGCGCTCATTTTACCCAATTTACACACCTGAGTACGGTGAGAGAATGTGAGTAAAGAGCCTTTTTCAAGGACAACTATGCGCCGAGCGGGGCTCGAACCCAGGACCTTCCGATCCAAAAGCAAGTGTCATACCACAAGACCACATAGCCGCAGAAAAGTCTTTCTCCACACTCCACACTAACAAGTAACAAGTGACTCAAAATTGACTGAGTGGACGGACACAGAGATTTTGTCATTGATTTCCTGGTCATTCCAAAGACAATACTGCTCTTCCACTTCACCCATATTACCAACGCCTGCTTTATAAGCTTAAACAATATGGAATTAGAGACAGTGTGTTGGGATGGTTGCAAGATTTTCGGCCAAACCGAAAACAGCAAGTAGTGATCAATGATGAAGCATCAGGATGGAAACCAGTTCTATCGGGGATCCATCAGGGTAGTGTCTTGGGCCCAGTTTTATTTTTATGCTATGTAAACGGCATGCCCGAAGCAGTAAACTCCTTCATAAAAGTGTTTGCAGACGATGCCAAAGTTTTTTCATCTGTAAATTATGTCAAAGAAGCTGGCCTACTGCATCATGACCTAGACACACTTCAGTTGTGGTCTAAAAAAATGGCAACTCTGTTTCAATGCAAACAAATGCAAGGTTATGCACCGAGGAAACAACAACAGCCAATATGTCTACAGGATGAAGGACAGTAAGGGAGCTGAAATCAAATTGGAAAGTACTTTATGTGAAAAAGACTTAGGTGTATATGCGGACCCCAAATTGAAATTTAGCCAGCACTGTGAAAAGACTGTTAACAAAGCAAATAGAATCCTGGGACTTGTCAGAAGATCGTTCAACTATATAGACAAACCCATATTAACCACTCTTTTTAAAAGTCTAATCAATGTGTTTGTGTAAAATTTTAGTAAATTTTTGCCTTCTGAATTGGCAATCCTGACAATATTTTTTCTTTCCTCTTCATTTTTCACCCAGGATTAACAACAAGGACCAAATGTCTACATTGCCCTGACAAAACAGACTGCAGTCATCAAATATTTCATTTTGTCCCAGCATTTTGCTTTATTTGTTTGTTTCTTTTAAATATATTTTCAAGGCCATCGTTTATCACAATTGATAGGATTTGCCCCACGGACAACCTGAACTCATGGCTCTCACTCTTATCAAGTAAGGCTATGTGACATTGTGTCAGATTTTTTTTTTTTTTTCTCACTAGAACTGATAATAGAGTAGGAAATAAATCACAGTTGCGATTATCTTTGATACACGGAGTTACAACAACTTAATGACAAGACTCAAATCTTAAATAAATATTCTCTGGATCGAGGGAAGGTGGCTGCAGTGGTGCCAACCTAATGTAAAAAATGCGTATTTTTACGCATTTTCTTTCATTGTAAACATTTTTTTGAAGATTGTACGCATGATTAAATTTCTATTATTTAAGAATTTTTAGCATTCATACACTTTTTTGGTGTCCTTAAACACTAAATGTTTCTTGACCCATCAGAATTATATATGGATCTGGAAGTTGATACTATTTATCATCTATAAAATGTAAGCTTATTCCTTCTTTCAAATATTGATTATATCTTTGCTAGTGTGGTCTAATTGCCCATTATCAGATTTAGTGCTAGTTATCGATTTTTTTCAGTATTGTACTTTTCAAAATCTTACTCATTTTGGCTCTCCATTGTACACATTTACATGGGCCAGGGTTGGCAGCACTGTGGCTGAAGTTTGACCAAACTTTTATTTCTAAACCATGCTTGATGCGACCTGATATTGAATCCTTTCAGTCTCTGACACTTGTACTATTCTGCTGTACTCTGGAAAAACACATATTTAAAAATTTGGCCAGAAAACTCGTCCTTCAAATATTCGATCGATTTAAATGTCTCTCATCTTGGCAAAAACTTTCGAACTCGGTACTTCGACGAATTTTCTGTTCTTTATTCAAAGTGATACAAAGTGCTAGAAGCTGTGGACTGTAAACGGTAATAAGTGCAGCTTTGTGGTCTTGTGATATGTCACTCGCTTTCAGATTGGAAAGTCTGGGTTCGAGCCTCGCTCTGCGCATAGTTGAGTCCTTGGAAATGACTCCTTACTCACATTCTCTCACGATATTTACTGTTACCCATGGCCAAATACTCACTACTATAGCACTTTCACAATATTTGTCGTTACCCACTTTCAAATACTCACAACTGTGGCACTCTCACGATTTTTGCCGTTACCCATGGTCATATTCAAATACTCACAACTGTGGCACTCTCACGATATTTGCTGTTACCCATGGCTAAATACGCATCCATTCAGTTGAATATCAGTCCTTGAGAGCCTATGGCGTTGTCCTGATTTCTACTGCACAAAACGGACAAAAAAAAAACAACTGCTTGTTATCCTTTGGATATCACAACCTATTTTCCACCAGTTCTTACTGAAGCAGCTACCCAATCACTGATAGATGGACAAGTGAAGGGGGGGGGGGGGGCTGTAAAAATATATTGATTTCAGTCGGATTATCCTGTTTGACTGGTATTCACTGGTATAGCACCGGCATACCTCACAGATCACGTGGTCATGTGTCAATTTGAAAATTACACTTTAAGATCATGTAGTGACCAAACGAAAATTTCGGAAAAAAGATTAAGAACAAAATTTCGTGATAGATCGTTTGCTTGTTTCGGCCCCAAGATTTGGAATGAACTACCACGTGGTCTGAGGGAGTGTAAGTCTTTACCTATCTTTAAAAAGAATCTCAAGACACATCTTTACTGTATTTGTTTTTATTGACTCTATGAATCCTTGATTTGGCTATGAATTGTTATTGTTGTTATTTTTTTTTTTTTTTTTCATTAAAATTGATAGTTTATAGTGTAAAGTGCCCAGAGCTTGTGTTTTACACGAGAATGAGCGCTGTATAAATGTATATTATTATTATTATTATTATTATTATTATTATTATTATTATTATTATTATTATTATTATTATTATTATTATTATTATTATTATTATTACCAGTTGCTTTTGTCAGTGTAGTGCTATAAAAAATCATGATGACCTCTGGCTCCATGTCTCCATGAGCCATAGGCTCTCAAGGACTAATGTATCTGGAACCCCCATTCGATTATATTATAATTTTTCGTGGCTTCTGTTCTCATCACAGGTCTTGTACCAAGGTTGGTGTGGCAGGTGGCGCTTTCTACTGGTCTGTCCAACAAGGAGTATGGGGAACACCACAGGAAGGGGCTGACACAATGAAACGATTCATCAACACCATCGTTCCTAGTGATGGAACCTCTCCCACTCCAAGAAAGGCAGAGAAAGCAGTAGTAAGTTATAGGACGTTGTTTGTTTTGTTTTTTTTTTAAACAAGGTTTAAATAAAAATTATTATAACAAAGACTCTTATTATAAAATTGATAATGATAGTCGGTTCAATTCGAACAAAGTCTTGACCAATTAGCATAACAGTATGATAGTTATGTAGTAGAACTAATTTTTCTCACACAAATTTCAATGTGAAAAGTAATAATAATAATAATAATGATAATAATAATAATAATAATAATAATAATAATAATAATAATAATAATAAACAGAATTGAATATAACAGCTTCAAAAAAAAAAAGAAAAAAAGAACAAAATACCAAACACGGAATGTTTCGGGCTCAAAACCATTCTTCAGCCAACAATAACAACAACAAAAAACAATAAAGAAATAAATGTATTACTTAATTCCAGATAGACGACAGCAATATTTTGTATGCCCTACAGGCATATTGTGTGATGTCTTATCTATATTCCTTCGTGGAATGCCAAGGCAACAATAATATCTTATGATGTCGTGGCAAAAGGGCATAATTTTTAAAATATTTTTTTGATGTTGATGTCGATATCTTTGGGTACATTGGTACATCCTTATCTCCTTCCTTATATTTTCTAACACCTAACAATGTGTATCTCTGTACAGGTGACTAAGTCCAATGAAGGAGTGATACGGTCAAGTTGGAATCAGGGTAGGTCCCAGTGTGAAGAGAGAGAGTGTGATGGATAGAGGTAGAGAGATTGTTCAACTCCCTCTCTTTTTCTTTCTTTTTCTCTCTCTCTTTCTTTCTCTCTCTTCTCTCTCTCTCCCCTCTCTCTCTCTCTCTCTCTCTCTCTCTCTCTCTCTCTCTCAGATTGAGTGAAGCAAATAAATAGTTAGAAATAGAGAGAGAAAGAGAGAGAGGGAGGGGGGGGGGGGATGGATCAGCGATGAAAAGAGAGAGAGAGGAAATGGATCACCGATGGAGAGATAGATATAGAGACAGGGATGAAAAGAAGCAGAGGTAGATGGAGAAAGAGAAACGCACTCAGAGAGGGAGAGTCTAAGAGAGAGAGTTTATTTATTTTCCATGGTACTGGCGGAAGGTTTTCAACTTTGATCCTTGTGTCGTTGCAGGGACCAAGACAGTATTTGAGTGCCTGAGAGATGCACCAGAATACGCCGGGAAAGCCTCGTCATCTGTCACTAATTTTGTGCAAGATACCTTCAAGTCATGAAATAAGATTTTAAAATATTTTTTTTTTTAGATTTTTTTTTTTTGTTTTTGAATAGTCTTTATTTATTCTTTTTGTTATAATATAATATTGTACAGTTGAGAGAAAAAAAGCTGTTGATTCCAATTGATATTTAAGTTTTTATTTTTCATTTTGTTTTGATTTCCGTTTTTGTTTTTTTTTTGTTTCCCCCTTTTTTTATTGTGGGGGGGGGGGGGGGGGGGGGGGGGGGGGTGTTGATTTTGTGCTTTAAAGAATTGTTATTTTTCTTCATTTTTTGGTTTTGTTCTTTGTTTTTTAATGTAAAACTTTGTGTGTATGGCGGTTAAACATTTTAATGCTCCGTACTGTAATATGTTGTAAGTATCCAAGCAGGTCTCAAAATTCATATTCTCAAACACTTAAATCAATATTAGCGAGCGGGAGGACCCTTATTAGTATTAGTTTTGTAAGTGTTAAATATTATTTCGGTCTTACTATCGTTAAGTTTTAGCCTGTTCAGTTCCATCCAAGTACTGCGGCTGATGCCTGGATTATTCCAGTCTGCCCTTGGAATAAACCCTAGGTACAAATTTCCTCCAGGGAGCGAATGAAGGAAATGTTATTATTATTATTATTATTATTATTATTATTATTATTATTATTATTATTATTATTATTATTATTACTATCATATTAATGTTATTATTTTTAGCCATTGAATTCAATTTGGAGGATTCTGATTTCAGGAAATCTCATCCTCCCCACCTTTCGATCCTGTGTCCACAGTCAGTTCATCACGTTTGAATGTGAATCACTTTCATTTTCATGCTGAAGGAATAAAGAAGTTGATTTTCTTTATTGCTTTCTTAGTACTAGGGGGGGGGGGGGGGGGGGGGGGGGGGGGGCGAAGTGGCCAAGGCATTGCACTGTGATCCAGATGACCCTGGTTCGAGCCCCGCTTCAGGCACTTTCGTTTTTTTTTCTTGAGCTGGGGGCTAAGTGGCCGAGTGGTTAAGGCATTACACTGTGATCCAGATGACCCGGGTTCGAGCCCCGCTTCAGGCACTTTCGTTTTTTTCCTTGAGCAAGATTATTTACCCCCAATTTGCCCACTTGGACAACATGGGTGATTCCTGTTGACATCAGACATCTTGTTTGATGAGTTATCTATATTCCTTTGTGGAATGCCTAGGCGACGATATCTTATGATATCGTGGCGCAAAAGGCATAATTTTTTTTTTTTTAGTACAAGTACAGTAAATTTCTTTGATGTTCGTTTCCATCGAGAGAAAATGTCACTTTCCCTTCAAACTTCATTTTAGTATCTCTGGTTTTTTAGTTTTGTTGGACTCCACAAATAAAGCGGTGACTGGCATTTCATAGCCGTTCAGTCAAGCCGTCATCTGCATTTTTTACCAAATTGGGACCTAAAATTTGCCAAAAAAACACACGAAATTTGCCAAAAAGACCAAAATTTGCCCAAAAAAATTGCCGAGGAGAACTAAGTGTTTCAGTAAAAACTGAAGTTGGATGTGTAAGTGACTCGATTTATTTGACTTGAGAAATGGAATGACTGTGAATAGCGTTGTTACAAAGATTTTAAAGGATCATTATCCATAGAGAGTAGCTTCCCTTGGTTTGGGCCCAGGCAAAGCTGCAACATGTCTCAAGTTTCACACTTTTTTTTCGTTATTTTGTTTTCGCTTCTTTTTTTTCCCCAAAATTTGCCACGCGATTTGCCAATTTTCCCAAAATTTGCCACGATTTGCCAATTTTGGGAGATTTGCCAAAATTTGCGGATCGCCCTGATATTTGCGGCCGCAAAAAATGCAGATGACAGGTCAAGTACTCAGAAGGTCAGACTAACAAACAGTTTGTGTTTTAGAAATTGCAATCTTATCTCTTCTTTGATGTTCACTTCCATTTCCCTTTTTCTTCTGGAGTCCCACATTTCATACAAGATTACAAGTGCGGCTGTGTGGTATGACACTCGCTTTCGGATCGGAAAGTTCTGGGTTCGAGCCTCGCTCGGCACATAGTTGAGTCCTCGGAGAAGGCTCTTTCCTCTTATTTTCTCACCGTACTCAGGTGTAAAATGAGTACCTGGCTGTTAACAGCGTTGTCTCTGTCAGAAACAATTGCAACATCGTCTAACAGGCCTCATGTCCTGTCCTAAATGTTAAATGTTGCTGTTGGCCAGGGACCCCTTGTAAAGCGCTTTGAGCACATTTAGTAGATATTGCGCTATATAAAAGCTCAATTTAATTCAATTTCACAATATTACAAGTCAGCATACAGCACTAGCCTCAGCGTGGCTTAGCGGTACAGTCTTTGCCTCTCACCCTAAAGGTACTGAGGTCGATCGCCTGCCCTGCGATGTGTGGCCTGGAGCAAGTCACCTCGGCCTAGCTCAATTTGCAGCGCTGCTTTTCGGGCTGATTCCCTTGGAATAGACCCTAGAGAAAAATTTCCACTATGAGTTGAAGAAAGGGAATATTTTTTTTTTTTTTTTTTAAATTTATTTCGAACCAAAGATACATTTCAAAATATTTCTACAAAAAATACCTTTAGCCCCAAAAAGATTTATAATTAATATTATGAGCATTCAAGAAAAACATAGGGGTGATAATATTTTGCAAAGAAATAAAAATCTTTGTCATACCTTCATAATGAACAAAGAAATTCCTTGAAAGTAATTTAAACACCAAAAAAAACTATTATAATATAGATTATCAAAATTGCGAAAAAAAAAAATTTTTTTTTCAAAAGTAGAAAGAGATATAAAAATTAAGTAGTAATCACAGATAATACTTTTTTTTGGAAACATACATCAGAACCAAAACTGTGGAGCGCGCAGAAAATTTGAAAAAAAAAATAGGCGGAGGGGAGGGGCTGGGGGAATCTATTTGCTTGATGCAGTAGAATAGACATGTGGACTTGGAAGATTATAAAATATCCTCAACTGGTGAAATAATACAGTAGACTCCGGATAAGACGATGCCCAGGGGAACCGTGAAAAAAAAATTGACATAACCGAAAATCAACTTAACCGGAGTGTAACCAAATGAGCAAAAATGCATGTGAACAAAGCAAGTCAATCTAGAATATATCCCTTCATGTCGAGTCGCGCTTTTCGCTGACGTTGCATGGTTGCGGCATTGAATTGACTTGAGAAGTAGATGTCCTGTAGTGGTCATCAGAGGCTCCTAGCCCCAAAGAGGAATCGGAATACATAAAAAGCGGAATTTGAGATCAAAAGTATTACCTAACGGGTGGAAAGTTTGCCTCTGTGAGTTTGAAAAAGTTCAAGCATTTTCAGATGTTGATATTTTCATAATTATAATACAGTAATGCCAACTTGAAAGTTTATAAATTCGTAGTTTTACAACGGAAAAAATGAACAAGTCACTATAAATATCTTTATAAATCAATAATTTGCCATCACCATGATCCACAAATGATTCAAAGTCCTGAGAGTATAGGATCTAAGGAACTAAATTTTCCTTTTCCACCAAATTTATTGAGTTAAAGAGACTAATGCAGTCCTGTAGCTGGAGCTTTGTAGTACCAGGCATGTCTGGTCATAACATAATAACACAAAACTAAATTTGGGGGTCCCAATAGCTCAGTTGGTAGAGCACTCACTTCATACGCAAAGGGACCAAGATCGATCCCGGGTGCAGTCGGGATTTTTTTTTACCCCCCCCCCCCCCCCCCCCCCCCCCCCCCCCCCCCCCCCCCCCCCCCCTTGTCCACCCAGCAGTGAATGGGTAGCTGAGTCTGTTAGATTTGGTCATGGAAAGTACTTTGCGATAGAATAGTGTCCTATCCAAAGGATAGCAAGCAATTGCTAGAAACCAGGATAAACTCTGGCTCCAAAAAACTAAATTTACTCGAATGGGGGAAAATCCAAAACAGAAAGGCAGAGTTTCCCTTGGAGGCAAAGTTGTTTCCCTTGGAGGCAAAGTTCCGCCATTTGACAGTTCAAGTTCAAGGTCTTTTTCTGCAAAAGGCGGATTGATTGCCCATCACTGCAGATTTTATACAATTATTGGGTGACTTTCTCCACTACTGTGTTATTGAGTTGAAAGATAAATGTTTAATAATTGACCAAATGTGTTGTTGTTGTTGGTAATATCTAGGATTTCTGGTGGGAGAGTGTTCCATTCCTTGATGGTTCTTGGGAAGAAACTGTTTTTATATTTGTTGCTTCTGTGTGTTGGGGTTGTGGAACTTACTGTAATGATAAATTCTTGTGGATGTACAGTGTTGTTTTGTGAAATACTGCGGTAGAGTTACTGTTGTTTTGTTGGAATGTACTGTTCTGTGTAGAAGTTGGAGGCGCTTTTCGTTCCGCCTACTTTGTTTGTTTTGTTTGTTTTTAAGGGTTTTACGGCGCTTGCAACACATTTAGGTTATATCAGCGCCAGTAAAAAGGAAGAAAATGGGATAGCAAAAAGTTCTAGAATTATAAATAAAGCACCCAAGAAAAAGTAAGACAAAGGGGAACTGGGAACAAATAGGGATCAGATGTAGATTCCAAGAGCATACCACCAATGTACTTAGTTTGAGATCACCTATAAGTCTTATCCAGACACAAGCACAAAATCCAACAAAGAGGAACACACTCAAATACTTACATTATACATTTCAAATAACACATACAATAATACAGAACAGAGAGATGATTTACAAGGAAAAAAATATCATCTCCCAAAACAATAACTATGCATTTGACTGTTTCCCTCCAGCCAGGACTCCGACTAGGGCCAGGAAAAAAACAAGTAATTTCATTCCAAGACAAAGATAGACATCATGTTGGAAAACAGATATAAGGGGATAGAAGACACAGTATGTACCTCCCTGCCCGCTATGGGAGTCCGCCAACTTTCCAGTGTTTTCCACCGCAACAGTTTCAAGGTCTCAGTAATGCATCCTGGTTCACGCAAGTAATTGTTGGTTCAGGTATATTTAACATTTAACGCCACGTCAAAAAAATGGGACTTGGTGCCTCTTTTAACTCACTCAATCCTAGAGATTTTTGCTACTTTTCAAAATTGGAAAAAAAAATAATTAAAATGAGCTTGTGCGTTGATAGTTTTTTTCAACTACCATGAACATGTAAAAATTAAGAACATTAGGTTTGATAAAAGGCCTGTAATTTTTCTCAGAAATATGTAATAAATAGGCATGGGGTAAAAGTAACCTGGGTAAACTATGGAAATGTTAGTGTTAGTATTAGGGGGTTGAGTGAGTTAAGGTCAAAACAATTTTAAGCGCTCATTGTTTACAAAATTTGGGGTCAACTGCAGGCACATGGCGGTTACTAAGAGTTGCTTATTTGAAAACAATGTCCAATTTGTAATATAAGTACCTCCTTGATAAGATAAAATGGAAAGAGAATGCTAGAATGTGCGGTTATGTGGTCTAGTGGTATGACACTCGCTTTCGAATCGGAAGGCCCATGATTCGAGCCTTGCTCAGCGCATAGTCCAAGTCCTTGGAAAAGGCTCTTTACTCACATTACAGGTGTAAAATGAGTTACCTGGCCGTTAACAGCATTGTCTCTGTATAAAAATAAAATGTAATATTGCCTAACAGGCATCCTGTCTCGTTCTGTATGTATGTTATGTGTTGCTGTTTGTCAGTGACTCCTTTTAATTGTAAAGTGCTTTGAGCACGTTTAGGGGAAATTGCGCTATATAAATGCTCTAGTTTTATTTCATATCAAATCACGAAGGATCCATTATAAGGCAGGCTCTCTCTCTCTCTCTCTCTCTCTCTCTCTCTCTCTCTCTCTCTCTCTCTCTCTCTCTCTCTCTCTCTCTCTCTCTCTCTCTCTCTCTATCTATATATATATATATATATATATATATAGACAGAATGCGCTTGGCTAAGAAGCTCATAACATTGCCATCCGGAAGTATAACGGACCAACACACAAAACTGTGTGTATCCATGAACTTTTATAGTGAGGTTAATACAGTTCAGTGAGCATTACTCATAAACGCGGATGGCAAAAAACAATAACAAAGACATGAGTGACGTCATCTTCGAACTATCTATCTATCTATATATATATGTATATAATGGATTAAGTAAAAGATTTAAATTACGCCATCCCACTATGGCATCATTAGATACCATCGCCTCGGCATTCAATGATGATGTAATACAGACAATCCACCGAACCCGGGACCTTCGGGGTCACAGTTCAATGCCTTGGCCCATTTGCCTCTCCTGAAGGAATACATAGAAAACCATTGGTCACAAGTATTGTTAAGACACTTTTAAAAACAAGTTACTCGAATTAACAAAATATGGCAAGATTTGATTGGTCATGTCGGGGAAACAAACAGTAACAAAATCAAGTAATATTGAGCACGGCCAATGACTGAATGGGGGACCACTGAGTTGTTTTCTTCCAGGCTATAGGAAGTGATAAAGTTTGTTATGTTAAATCTGTTCTCAGAGGACACACATATAACATGACCTTAACACTATGAAATGGTTATCTTATCATTTTATAAGGCCTGCTTGGGGAATAATTGAAACATTGTTGAACTCTTTGAGCATGGTAAAACCATGGAAATGTGCTCAATTATTTATTTTATGTCATTAAAATTGGAATTCTGCAGTTTAAACAAGATATCATTATACTTTAAATAATAAGACAATATTTGAGTGTCATTAAAATTGGAATTCTGCAGTTTAAACAAGATATCATTATACTTTAAATAATAAGACAATATTTGAGCATGTAGTGGAGCTTGATTGAAATAAAAAAATATTTTCATATGTATTACTGTATTGTATCGTTTAAGAGCTATCGGGTTCTAAAAACCTTTAAGTTTAAGTGCTTTGTGTAACTTATATGCATAGATACAATTTATCAATTATATTATATTATTAAATAGCTAATACATAAATTAGTGTCGATTTTAGAATGAGGAAATCAAAGTTTATTTCAGTTTGTAAGAAAAATGGAAAATTCCAAATTTCTCCAGCAAATCTTACTTATATCAATATCTTTCTGTAAATGTAATAGATATATATAAGTAAAAAATACACATCATTCCCAATTTATCGAGACAAATTAACAATTGATAGGAATAAAAGACATGAAATGTTTTTTTAACATTAACCCTCTGCTTACCAACCATAGGAATATCGTCCCATTCGTTACGACACGACCAACAATTTTCTCTTTCTGATTTCTCTTCTACATTACAAAATTTAAAGAAATGCTTTGATTACAGCTATAAATACTAGACACTGTGTTGTAGAGCTCATTTTGCTGAACAACATTCTGTATAGAATGCAATTATTTTTGTTTTGTTTGAGTAAGAAAAGTCTATTTTTGTGTCGGGTGGCTGTGAATTTTCGGGGGAAAATTCTAAAAATGGCTGGTAAGGAGAGAGTTAACCAAAATTTATAGAGTGAAAATGGAAAGGCTTCTTATGGGAACAAAACAGACAATGGACGTTTCAGGTACAAACCCCTCGTCAGCACAACAATACACAAATAAACGTGGAAAACAAATAAAGTGTAATGAAAAATAACTTCTATCGTCTCATACTGCAACCACCATTGAGTACAGACGATACAAGTCATTTTTCATTACACTTTATTTGTTTTCCACGTTTATTTGTGTATTGTTGTGCTGACGAGGGGTTTGTACCTGAAACGTCCATTGTCTGTTTTGTTCCCATATGAAGCCTTTCCATTTTCACTCTTTCATTAGTATTTTCATGATCATAGGCTTCAGGCAGCTCCTACCGTTTCCAAAATTTATATTAATTTTCCCCCAAGACGGTATCAAACGTGGGGGGGGGGGGGTCCCAATAGCTCAGTTGGTAGAGCACTCGCTTCACATGCAGAGGGTCCGAGATCGATCCCCGGTGAAGTCGAGATATTTTTCTGATTCTGATTTCCCCCTGTCCACCCAGCAATGATGGGGTAGCTGGGTCTGTTAGAGTTTTACAGCAGTTGCAACACATTTAAAGTCATTTCAGCGCCAGTAAAAAGGAAGAATATGGGATTGTCAGAAAAAAAGTGATAATTTACAATTGAAAGCACATGAGAAAGAGTAAAATGATGGAGAAATGGTTCAAATAGGAAACAGATGTGTAGATTCCAAGAGCACACTATCAGTGTACTTAGTTTGATATCACTTAAAAGTCTCATCCAGACATAAGCACAGTCCCTACTAAGAGGAAAATACTCGAATCTTTACAAACAATTATAAATTTTTTAAAAATTTGTAAGATTTCATAATAGAGAGATGATTTACAAGGAAAAAATAGACTCTCCCAAAACTATAAACTATAACTATACATTTAAATATCTCTCTCCCAGTCATGGACTCCAGCCAGGGCCAGGACAAAACTAAGTAATCTCATTCCAAGACAAAGACAGAAAGCAACTCTGATAACAGTTACAGGGGTACCATAGAAGAACACAGTGACCTCCCTGCTCATTTTTGGAGGTCAGGAACTCCATCCAAGAAAAAAAATGTTTAAAGTAGTCCTTCAGAGTCATGAGGCGAATGGAGCCATTGCTTGCTATCCTTTTGATAGGACACTAGTCTATTGCAAAGTACTTCCACATCAAATATAACAGTAACAGACTCAGACTCTACTGACCTATTCACTGCTGTGTGGACAGGTATGGGTGGAGGGGTAAAAAAATCTTGATGGCACCCAGGATCGATCTTGGGCCCTTTGAGTTTGGCGCGAGTGCTCTACCAAGTGAGCTATGGGGACCCCCTCCTCCCCCCACCCAGGACCTTGACATAATATAGTTTCAAGGTGGTGGGTCACAAGAATGAGAGTACAGTAAAGAGGATGTAAAATGTGAGATCGTCGAGTATGAAAGTCCCATGTTGTCTGTCGTCATCATTCCAATAGGTTTTCTTGGTCAAAAAGTTAAACTGAGGATTAGAAAAAGATTCACTCATTATATTTATTTAACACATAAATAAATATATAAATTCAGTTTATAATAATGCTGAAAACTTATATAGCGCTATAACTCCGAGACACTAGACTTTAAGCGCTTAAATTACAAATTACTTTGGCTGAAACATACTCATTTACACACACACACAAGCATACACACACACAACAGAAACTAGACAGACCTATCTTGCTTCTCATACCATCTACTAAAGACGAAACAGATATGTTTTAAGCGAACGTTTAAAAATAGACAAAGATTCTTTTTCAAGAATGCTCTGTGATTTATTCACAACCAAGGGGAAATTTGTCTTTAGGATCTATTCCAAGGGAAGACTGGAATAACCCAGGCATGAGAAATTGACATACATGGATCATATAAAGTGCTCGACAATTAAGGAGTGCGAATTATTTCGCTGCCCAGAAGAAGCCATTGCATCGGCTGAAACAAATATGTAGGCAAGAATTTTTTTTAAAAGGTGAGATAATAGATATATATATATGACACTCGCTTTCGGATCGGAAGTTCCTGGGTTTAAGCCTCTGTCGGTGCATAGTTGAGTCCTTGGAAAAAGCACTTTACTCACATTCTCTCACCGTACTCTAGTGTAAAATGAGTAATTGGCCGTTAACAGCATTGTCTCTGTCAGAAAAAAAAATTGTAATATTGCCTAACAGGTGTCACGTCTCGTTCTACACGTTACATGTTGCTGTTGGGAAGGAATCCTTTTGTAAATTGCTTTGAGCACATTTAGTGGATATTGCGCTATATAAAAAGCTCAAGTTTTTTTTTAGCTGTTTTCCTATCTATGTTATACTAAAACTTTTGCTTAGGGGAAAAATGGATTTTACTATCGCATAATAGCAAAGATATTTAGACATCCCTATTATCCATTGTAATAAAAAAGACAACATAGAAATTCAGGAAATATTATCCTCTGGTGCACGCTTCCAGTTTGACTAAAAATAGATTTTGATGAGTAATGCTATCCTGACCACTAAAGCCCAGAAATATAAACAAGAACAAAAGGCAAAAGAATTTTATCAACAAAAGCGAAAGTTAAGGACCATTTTGTTTGAGATGTCCGTGTAGACAGTACAATGAAAATAGAGGGATAAAAACAGGGAATTTACATGTGTTCAAGATTTCCATGTTACCAGTACAATGAAAATAGAGGGATAAAAACAGGGAATTTACATGTGTTCAAGATTTCTGTGTTGCCAGTACAATGAAAATAGAGGGATAAAAACAGGGAATTTACATGTGTTTGAGAATTTCGTGCTGCACTTGACTTATAAAGTTGTTTTTATTTTTGAGGAGGGGGGGGGGGGGGGGAGAAGGATTGGATGGGAAAGACTTTTTTTTCCCCGCAGACTCCCAACACATTTGAATTTGAATCATACTTACACAAGCAGCGATACATTGTGTAAAACAGAGCCGTACAAATTGAGGCAAAGGCAGAAAGTCTAGGAGGGGCGGAACCGCTGTAGTTTTCCTCTGTTGACGAAAAGAGATGAAAAGCCATGAGACATCATTGCCCAGGTGTGACCCACTGTCTTAGTAGTAGTAGTAGTAGTCCTTTAACTCACTCAACCCTAACACCAATTATATCCGTAGTTAACCCAGGTTACTTTTACCCTATGCCTATTTATTACATTTTTATGAGACAAATTACAGGCGTAGTATCAAAGCTAATGTTTTTAATCGTTGCATGTTAATGGTAGCTGAATAAAACTTATCTATGTATATGTTTATTTTTAATACTATTTTTTTTCCAGTTTTGAAAAGTAGCAAAAATCTCTAGGATTAAGTGAGTTAGAGCCATTCAGGCACAACCAAAGGATCTTGTTATGAGGGTTAGTTACATTCAAATGTTTACAGAGTGTTTTCAAAACTAAAAACAAAATTGTACACAACACCAATGTTACTTCTCTCCTTACCAGCCAGTTTCAGGATTTTCCCCAAAACTAACACACCCAACTAACACAAATTTTATTTTTTATCACTCTGACATAATAGTAATAGCAGTAAAGTTCATGGTATACATAATTTCTTTAGCAAAACATGTTCTACAACTCACTGCTCATTTTCTTTAAATTTTATGATTGAAAAGAGAAATTTGAATAAGAAAAATGTTGGTTGTATCATAACGAATGTGACGATTTTCATATAGTTGGTAAGGAGAGGGTTAAGCGTGATGAGTGGCCGGATGAATGTCGGTGATCGATGGCAGAAATTTCTGTTTCCTGACGTGATCGACGGCAGAAATTTCTGTTTCCCCGACGTGATCGACGGCAGAAATTTCTGTTTCCCCGACGTGATCCGTGATCGACGGCAGAAATTTTCTGTTTCCCGACGTGATCGACGGCAGAAATTTCTGTTTCCCCGACGTGATCGACGACAGAAATTTCTGTTTCCCCGACGTGATCGACGGCAGAAATTTCTGTTTCCCCGACGTGATCCGTGATCGACGGCAGAAATTTCTGTTTCCCGACGTGATCGACGACAGAAATTTCTGTTTCCCCGACGTGATCGACGGCAGAAATTTCTGTTTCCCCGACGTGATCGACGACAGAAATTTCTGTTTCCCGACGTGATCGACGGCAGAAATTTCTGTTTCCCCTGACGATGGCAAATTTGTTTCCGACGGATCGACGGCAGAAATTTCTGTTTCCCCGAACCGTGATCGACGGACAGAAATTTCTGTTTCCCGACGTGATCGACGGCAGAAATTTCTGTTTCCCCGACGTGATCGACGGCAGAAATTTCTGTTTCCCGACGTGATCGACGGCAGAAATTTCTGTTTCCCGACGTGATCGACGGCAGAAATTTCTGTTTCCCGACGTGATCGACGACAGAAATTTCTGTTTCCCCGACGTGATCGACGACAGAAATTTCTGTTTCCCGACGTGATCGACGGCAGAAATTTCTGTTTCCCCGACGTGATCGACGGCAGAAATTTCTGTTTCCCGACGTGATCGACGGCAGAAATTTCTGTTTCCCCGACGTGATCGACGGCAGAAATTTCTGTTTCCCGACGTGATCGACGGCAGAAATTTCTGCTTCCCGACGTGATCGACGGCAGAATTTTCTGTTTCCCCGACGTGATCGACGGCAGAAATTTCTGTTTCCCCGACGTGATCGACGACAGAAATTTCTGTTTCCCGACGTGATCGACGGCAGAAATTTCTGTTTCCCCGACGTGATCCGTGATCGACGGCAGAAATTTCTGTTTCCCGACGTGATCGACGACAGAAATTTCTGTTTCCCCGACGTGATCGACGACAGAAATTTCTGTTTCCCGACGTGATCGACGGCAGAAATTTCTGTTTCCCGACGTGATCGCGGCAGAAATTTCTGTTTCCCCGATGTGATCGACGGCAGAAATTTCTGTTTCCCGACGTGATCGACGGCAGAAATTTCTGTTTCCCGACGTGATCGACGGCAGAAATTTCTGTTTCCCCGACGTGATCGACGGCAGAAATTTCTGTTTCCCGACGTGATCGATGGCAGAAATTTCTGTTTCCTGACGTGATCGACGGCAGAAATTTCTGTTTCCCCGACGTGATCCGTGATCGACGGCAGAAATTTCTGTTTCCCGACGTGATCGACGACAGAAATTTCTGTTTCCCCGACGTGATCGACGACAGAAATTTCTGTTTCCCGACGTGATCGACGGCAGAAATTTCTGTTTCCCCGACGTGATCGACGGCAGAAATTTCTGTTTCCCGACGTGATCGACGGCAGAAATTTCTGTTTCCCCGATGTGATCGACGGCAGAAATTTCTGTTTCCCGACGTGATCGACGGCAGAAATTTCTGTTTCCCGACGTGATCGACGGCAGAATTTTCTGTTTCCCCGACGTGATCGACGACAGAAATTTCTGTTTCCCGACGTGATCGATGGCAGAAATTTCTGTTTCCTGACGTGATCGACGGCAGAAATTTCTGTTTCCCGACATTGTGTCCTTTCTAACACGGAAAGGGACCAAGATCGATCCAGTGTGCGGTCGAGTTTTTTTGTTTTTTTTCAGACACCTCTATCCCCACAGAAGTGAATGGGTAACTAGTTCTGTTAGATCTGGCAGAAAGTACTTTGCGATAAACTAACGTCCTATCCAAAGGATAGCAAGCAATTGTTATTCTGTTTCAGGCTATAGAAACTGAGATAAACTATTACCCCACTCAACTCAGGTGTGAATGAGTACCTGGCTAAGGGCAGTGATGGATATTGTAAAAGTGTTAACAGAAAAAAAGGATGCCAAATTAGCGGCTGGTCCTATGAGAAATGAAAATATGGTTCCATATGGCCTGCTGTGGGAATAAATAAAATATTATTAAGTGCATTGACCATGGTAAATTTGTGGAAATGTGCTATTTAAGTGTTCATATCTATCAAATTTATAAAACAAGACACTGTAGCTACCACTTTTCCATATAAAGTTTTGGTTTTTTTAAATAAATGCACTAAAAACGTTTTATTTTTGTATTTTTGTTTTTTCAAAATCTTATTATAAGTGAAATCCTTACCATCAACCAGGGTTACTTAAGCCATCCGGGGTTACTTAGGCAACTTAGTAGAACAAAAAAGGTTGCTTTTTAAAAAGTTAAATTCATGAGTGCTTATTAGATCTATTGGTTTCTAATTATTTAAAAGTAAAAGATAAAAGCTACATGTAATTTATCTTTTAAAATAAGCAATCTTGTTTTACAGTAAGTGACCTAAGTTACCCCAGGTGGCCTAAGTAGCCCCAGTTGACAGTACTAAACATTTTTAGATTTTGAAAAAAAAAGTTTTAAAAAAAATAAATTGGCCTGTAACCGTATATTAAAATTAAATAATAAATAATAATAAAATTCCCTTTATACATCCCATAGTGGGAATTTTTCTCTAAGGTCTATTCCAAGGGAAGACTGGAATAAGCCAGCCATCATAGCAGTGCAGTGGCGCAAAATAAGCTTGGGCAAGGTGACTTGCTCAAGGCCACCCAGCGCAGCAGCGGGTGATCGAACTCGGTACCTTTCTGTACGAAGCAAAGATCGTACCCCTGAGCTGCGTTGACCCCTCCGTATTATTCACAACCAATGTCACTCTAAGGGGTTTCCACAGACAGTTCTGAGACAAGAGTTCCCTTTCTAAACCTAATGTAAGTGTTGCTGCTCAAAGCTCGAAGAAATAAATAACAATGTGAAATTGAAAGTAAGCTTCAATTTAATATACGAAAACAGATAAAATTGACGTTTTGGGTTTCCCCTTTATCAACGAAACAGGATGAATGAAACACTACAGACGAATGAGAAAATGTGGTAGTGGCGTTGTCTTAACCTAAACGTCCATTTTATCTGTTTTCGTACATTAAATTGAAGCTTACATTCAATTTCACATTGTTATTTATTTTCTAAACCTACCAACCCAAATAATTCTTACCAATAATCTTGATTGTACTCATATTGGCACAAGTACAGCCTTCACATCCTTGCTCGTCTCTTTTAAACCCAAGAGGGCAGTTGATGGACATGCAATTCACCATCGGGCACTCTGCAGGTTTCATCATTTCAAGAACAATCAAAGTTCATTACATGTAAGATAAAGAACTGAACAAGCGTGTATGAAAGGTGCCACACAAAGCCGGAAAGAAAAATACAAGAAAAAAATAAAATCAGTCGTCCTCGACAAGGGGGATTGAACCTCAGACCTTCTGATTACCGGTCACACTAAACTACAAGCCTGCAGACAGTCGGATGGTGAATTGCAAGACACACGGAAAGGGACACATGGCCATAACTAGAACATTCAAAAGACTACAAATATGAGATTTTATCATTCTTCGATGTGAGCGTCCATAGCAACAACATAAAAGCTTCTTCAAGACCAGAACTATACAGACCTTCAAAAGATTACAAATATGAGATTTAAAAAAAAAATGTTTTGATGTGAGCGTCCATAGAAACATGAAAACTCCTGCATGACAAGAACTATACATTCAAAAGATCACAAATACGAGATTTTTTTTTGGGGGGGATTTTTTCCATGGGATCATCCATAGCTACATGTCAACGCCTGCGAGACCAGAACCGATTTTTCTGGTCGTGCTACAAGTTTTTAACCAATAACAAAATCGCATCTTAAACCAAAGACGCTCAACTCTCTTGACAAACCCGTCTTAGCATTTCCTTTTGCTCAGCAACATTTTTTCAATCATCTAAATGATGAATCAGGAATTCTCGTCTCCTTTCAAAAAGCCCATTGAGTCACTTGAAATATGAAAAAAAAAATGGCTTCCGTGAAGAAATCACCGTCCTCACCAATAATCCGCATCACGTCCAAATTGGCACAACTACAACCTTCACAACCTTTCTCGTCCCTTTTGAAACCCAATGGGCAATCCGTGGCCATGCATTTCATCATGGGACAGTCTGCAAGCATTGAGGAAACCAAGGATTAACATCTGCGGTTTGTCTAATGGGTAAAAATGAATAAACATTTTTTTTTGGAAAAATTGAATTATATCACAAATCAGTTAAATTTAAATCTCTTTCTGCATTTCAATAACTCCAGTTTTGAACCAAAAAAAAAATTGACCGACCAATTATCATTTGAACAATTAACATTAAGGGACAAAACCTTGATGCAAGAATTCAGAAAAAAATTGTTTAACTATGTCGAGAACTAAAGCAAATATTATAAAAGCATTTTGTATTTGTAGTGAAAGGATCGACGGAATTATAAACTTAAATTCGGAATTTCATTATTAGACATGTTTGCGGCTATGTGGTCCTGTGGTATGATACTCACTTTTGAATCAGAAGGTCTTAGGTTCAAGCCTCACTCGGTGCATAGTTGAGTCCTTGGAAAAGGATGTTTACTCACATTCTCTCACCGTAGTCAGGTGTAAAATGAGTACCTGGCCGATAACAGCGTTGTCTCTGTCCGAAAAATTGTAATATCGCCTAACAGACGTATTGTCCCGTCCTACATGTTAAGTGTTGCTGTTGGCCAAGGAACCCTTGTAAAGCACTTTGAGCATGTTGAGTGGATATTGTGCTATATATATAAAAGCTCAAATTAAATTTAATTAATTGTTTAATAGAAATTAGATTTAGACCAGATTGAATTCTTTTTCTTTTTACCAATAAAAACATTTGATTGAAAATTGACTGAATAAGTTTCCATAATTAGCTGACTAGTAATTAGTAGAAAATAAGACAATGATGGTAATGGTGATGATGATGATAATAATAATATAATAATAATATAATAATAATAATAATAATAATAATAACATTAAAATTACTATTAATAATAATAATAACAACAACAACAATAATAATAATAATAATAATAATAATACCTAATAATAATAATAGTAATAATAATAATAATAATAATAATAATAATAATAATAATAATAATAATAATAATAATAATACCAGTGATAATATTTATAATAACATTAAGACTAATATAGGAGGGGTTCTGTCTCCTGTGCCTAACCAACATTGATTGAGTGATCTCTAATATGCCACTGAGAGTACTTTGTGAGAGACAATTGTCCTATCCAAAAGGTTCCAGGCAATTGTTAACGTCCTTATAATCACAATAATGATGCTAGGCTAAATACTGGCTCCACAGGCTTCCTGACTGCAGCCAGTTCTGCAAATATAAATTGCTATAGTAGACAACATGAGAGTTATAGCTGGTACTATGTGGTCTAGTGGTATGACAGTTGCTTTCGGATCGAACGGTTCAGGATTC
>NC_088374.1:18224557-18237057 GCF_034508935.2 Berghia stephanieae | reverse complement strand
GTAGTAACTTAACGACAGACTATAGTTTGTTGCCAAGAGTTTTGTTCTAGGGATGTAAAACCAATGAAATTTCAAGTGTGTTGGTGTGAATAATGATCATTTTTTTAAAATTGCTATGTCTTTGACAAATGCATTTTATGACAATAATGCCATTTCCAAAAATTGCTAATGAAATGTGTCTCTTTTTTATTTCAATTTTTCCATCCAGAGCAGGATCAACCCTCTTTGTGGAACTACAAAATAAAGTGGTGGCAAACAAGTAGTGTTGACTTTTTCTGTATTGAGGCGAAAGAGATTTTTATTCCAAGGGTTTGGGAAAGCAAATTGCTTTTTATTCAGAGCTAGTGCACTATTTAACTGTTTTATTGTCTAAAATAGAATTGATTTTGCAGTTCAACTTGACTAGATATCTAATTTTATACGACTTGTCTCTCAAGTAGAATAAAAAAATGAAAAATGAGGATAGCGTGCCATATCATATTTTGAAAAAATCATTTAATATATCTAGAAATCATCTGTATAACCTATTGTATACAGTAAATAATTAGGTTTTGTGTATTATAATGATGAATTCATAAGGTATGACATCATATTTGACCACAAAATTATTTTATCTCTGGGCGTAAAAAAATCAATTTTACAGCATTTTTTTTATCTAAGGGGTATGGGTTAGTGAACCGATTATAATTTTTTTTAGACTTAGATCAATCTACAAAATTTTCGTTTTCTTGTCCTGTTACGGTCATATTTTGAAAGTTTGATGGATCATTTCTTTTAGTTGTCTGCAAAATCAGCCTTTTATGTCAAATTATAGAAAAAGCTTGCGCTTTCTCAAATGTCTGTTTTATGTCATTTGTCTGATTTTCTAGCAATCCTACCTTACTCATTTTCCTTTAAATTATCTTCAAATTTATTCAGAATCTTTTCTATGATGTGTTTTACATCATGATGTAAGTGTTTGGGGGTAAATTAAAATTTAGCAATTTTATAAATTTTAAAATTCATTTGTTCCTGTCGATCCGCGCTAAATTTTCAGTTGAAATCAAATAAAAATTCTAAAAAAATTATTCCAAGAGTTTTCATGATATAGCTATTTATGAAAGAAACATTGTGTTTAAATTTGAAAGTAATTTATATGCTAGTTTTTGGTGCATCTATGTTAGAAATTTTAGGGTTTTACTTCTAATTTTAGCTTATGTTGCCCTTAAAAAAGTTTTTTTTTTTTAATTCAGTTATTTTTCGTGTTTAGCATAAAATTATACATTACATTATTAGTTCATGAGATATAATTAAAAACTTTAGAACTATAAAGCGTATTTGAACACTAAAGTAATTTTTTGGTGAATAACAGCAGATATTAAATTATTTCGCAATTTTTTTTCTTAGAGGTATGGGTTAGCGAATCGTTTATAATTTTTTTCAGAATTTGATCAATTTATAAAATATTACTGTTTTCTTGTTCCATATTGGTTATACTTGATGAATGTTGGCCTTTGTCTGCATTATTAGCTTTATTATCAAATTAAAGACAAATTTTTCATTTTCTCAAAATTTCATTGTGCGTCATTCTCTGATTTTCTAACATTCACATCTGGATTGTTTCCCATCAGATTGTCTTCAAATTTGGTCAGAATTTTTCTTATGATGTGTTTTGCATCATGATGGTTGGGTTTTGGACTAAACAAAAATTTAGCAGTTTTATGAATTTTTAAATCAATTTTTTTTCTGTCATGTCACACCAAATTTTCACTAAGAAATCGAAAAAAAATTCTGAAAAATTTATTTGCAAGACTATTGCTAAACCTATCCATCTTGTTGTAAGAAACATTTTGTGTAAATTTGAAAGAGATCTGTTCGTTGTTTTTTTTCTGCATCACTGTAAGAATTTTTGGGGTCTAATTTTAGCTTATATTGTCCCCCCTGGTGGTAGGGATTTGGTGGCTAATAGTATTAGCCCTGGTGTTAGGGACTCAGTAATAACCATGTGGTAGGGACTCGCCGAGTAAAAGTGCTTGTGGTAGGGATTCAACTAGTAAAAGCGCTGGAGGTAGGGACTCAGTGAGTAATAGCGCTGGTCGTAGGGGAGTAAAAGCTCTGTGACTCTCTGAGTAATAGCGCTGGTGGTAGGGACTCGGTGAGTAATAACGCTGGTCATACGTGCTCAGTGTGTAAAAGCTCTATGACTCGGTAATAGCGCTGGTGGTAGGGACTCGGTGAGTAAAGCGCTGGTTGTAGGGGCTCAGTGAGTAATAGCGCTGGTCGTAGGGACTCAGTGAGTAAAAGCTCTATGACTCGGTAATAGCACTGGTGGTAGGGACTCAGTGAGTAATAGTAATAACGCTGGTCGTAGGTGCTCAGTGAGTAAAAGCGCTGGTGGTAGGGACTCAGTGAGTAAAAGCGCTGGTGGTAGGGACTGGGTGAGTAATAGCGCTGGTGGTAGGGACTCGGTGAGTAAAAGCTCTATGACTCAGTGAGTAAAAACGCTGGTGGTAGGGACTGGGTGAGTAATAGCGCTGGTGGTAGGGACTCGGTGAGTAAAAGCTCTATGACTCAGTGATAGCGCTGGTGGTAGGGACTCGGTGAATAAAAGTGCTGGTGGTAGGGACTCGGTGTGCAAAAGCGCTGGTGGTAGGGACTCGGTGAGTAATAGCGCTGGTGGTAGGGACTCGTGAGTAGAAGCACTGGTGGTAGGGACTCAGTGAGTAAAAGCTCTATAACTCGGTAATAGCACTGGTGGTAGGGACTCAGTGTCAGTGAGTAAAAGGTCTATGACTCAGTGAGTAAAAGCATTGGTGGTAGGGACTCAGTGAGTAAAAGCTCTATAACTCGGTAATAGTAATAGCACTGGTGGTAGGGACTCAGTGTCAGTGAGTAAAAGGTTCATGACTCAGTGAGTAGAAGCGCTGGTGGTAGGGACTCAGTGAGTAAAAGTTCTATGACTCGGTGAGTAATAGCACTGGTGGTAGGGACTCAGTGTCAGTGAGTAAAAGGTTTATGACTCAGTGAGTAGAAGCGCTGGTGGTAGGGACTCAGTGAGTAAAAGTTTTATGACTCGGTGAGTAATAGCACTGGTGGTAGGGACTCAGTGTCAGTGAGTAAAAGGTCTATGACTCAGTGAGTAGAAGCGCTGGTGGTAGGGACTCAGTGAGTAAAAGCGCTGGTGGTAGGGACTCGGTGAGTAATAGCGCTGGTGGTAGGAACTCAGTAAAAGCGCTGGTGGTAGGGACTCGGTGAGTAATAGCGCTGGTGGTAGGGACTCGTGAGTAAAAACACTGGTGGTAGGGACTCAGTGAGTAAAAGCTCTATAACTCGGTAGTAGTAATAGCACTGTTGGTAGGGACTCAGTGTCAGTGAGTAAAAGGTCTATGACTCGGTGAGTAAAAGCACTGGTGGTAGGGACTCAGTGAGTAAAAGCTCTATAACTCGGTAATAGTAATAGCACTGTTGGTAGGGAATCAGTGTCAGTGAGTAAAAGGTCTATGACTCAGTGAGTAGAAGCGCTGGTGGTAGGGACTCGGTGAGTAAAAGCTCTATGACTCAGTGAGTAATAGCGCTGGTGGTAGGAACCCAGTAAAAGCGCTGGTGGTAGGGACTCAGTGAGTAAAAGTGCTGGTAGGGATTCAGTGGTGTCACTGATTTTACGACATTAGAATATAAAGAAATTTACAACTACAATCGGACTAATGATTTTACAAAAGGTCCCAACAAAAGTATATCTTTAAAATATTAAACAAGTCTGTTGTTTAAATTAATTTATAATTTTATTTTAAAAGATCAAGAAAATGTCAACATAAAAATGAAAGTTTTGACAACCAAAATGTACCTATTCCGTAACATATAAAGACACACAAACAAATTTTGTCTTCTTGCTCCTCTGTAATCTTGACACAGCATTGCTCTGATTTCAACTTAATGTCTGTTTTCATTTTCATTCTTTGTAAAGTATTAAATTAGTATTAGGCTGTGTATTACTTCACTCTTAACATTATTGTGCGGTAACCAAAAATTTTCCATAATTCAGTTTCTGAAAAGTTGGCCACCCTGCTCTTAACATTATTGTGCGGTAACCAAAAATTTTCTCTAATTCAGTTTCTGAAAAGTTGGCCACCCTGGAATAACCATGACCCTCATTATCTATGCACATAACATTCACAAGTGGATAAAAATATCGATTTACTTTGTATGTTGCATCCATAACAAACACATCACAAAAAACACTCAAATCACGCCTCATTCTTCCCGTTACATAAAACAAATACTCAAAACCACCATCCTCATTCACACTGAACTTTGTTACACCTCCTTCCTCCTCTATCTCTCTCAGTAATTCCTGTACCGTCTCACTGTCCGTCCTGTCAATATCAGTCTTGAACAATCTCCGCTGCAAATCTTCGACATTTTTAGGCAATACATTTTATCCTTGGCTTGATTGAATGTATTGCCTAAGTTGGGTTGTGGACACCTTTGTTTTAGCCATAGCCCAGGGGTGAGAATGACTGGTCACTAAAAAGGAGGAAATTTTTCAGCGCTAAGATCAAGAAGCATCCATGCAAAAATAACCTATAAATTTAAATTTCATTAAAATATATTGTGATGCAATCCAAAATGTGTCTCGCAGCAATTTCTGACACCACTCGGAGGAATTTCAAAAACTGAAAGTGTAATTATAACATGGTGGTTGTAGTAATGGTAGTCGTAGGTATGATGATGTGGTGGTGGTTGTAGTAGTTGTGGTAGGGATGATGTGGTGATGGTTGTAGTAGTAGTGGTAGTCGCCACATTTCCCTTATTCACAGATTCACTAATGCCCACCTCCATTGTTTCAAGTTGACCAGAGACGCCAACTTAAAATTTGGCTCACATAAATTTCAGAAACAATTCCGAATACAATTTCAATGCTTAAACAGGAATTTCTGCAAACTAAATATAATCTATTGAGATCTATAATCATCCCAATACCCCTTGTTTCAAATCAAGTAAAGTTCCAAAACCAATTTCATTATGACGTATAAAATATAAAAATTAATGGTAGGGTTGGTGGTAATAATGATATGATGGTGGATGTTGTACTGGTGGTAGTAATGATAATGATGATGTATGTGGTTGTGGTGGTTGCAGAAGTGGTGGTGGTGATATTGTTGTGTTGGAGGAGGTTGTAGTAGTGGTGGTAAGGATGTGGTAGTGATTGTTGTTTTAATGGTGATAGTGTTTTGATGTCGTCGTCGTGGTGGTGGTAATGATGGTGATGATGATGATGTGGTGGAGGTGGTTGTAGTAGTAGTAGTGGTGGTCCTTCATGAAATGATGGTGTGGCGATGGTGGTGGTTGTAGTAGTAATAGTAGTAGTAGTAGTAGTAGTAGTAGTAGTAGTAGTAGTAGTAGTAGTAGTAGTAGTAGTAGTAGTAGTAGTAGTAGTAGTAGTAGTGGCATTGATGTGATGATGATGACGATGATGATGATGATGATGATGATGGTAATGATGATGATGATGATGATGGTGGAGATAAGGTGTGTACTTGGAAATGAAAAGAGATTGATGGCTGATGTGAAAAGGATATGATCCACTTTATAGATTTAAGTTTGTCTGACAGAAGGACAGATAGAGTGTGTTTGTGTGTGTGTGTGTGTGTGTGTGTGTGTGTGTGTGTGTGTGTGTGAGAGAGAGAGAGAGAGAGAGAGAGAGAGAGAGAGAGAGAGAGAGAGAGAGAAAGAGAGACTGCTCCAATTGAATATAGTGATAGCTACAGAAAGGTTAGGTTAAAGTATTGATTGAACGTTATTGTTATGTGTGTTGTGTTTTATTTGTTAATCGTAAATATTAAGTTAACGAATGTTTCATGTTGGCAATTGCCAGGAAATTAACATTTAAGTGAACCATATGTGTGTGTGTGTGTGTGTGTGTATCACTGTTAAGTATAGGAAGATGAAAAATGAAAACATATTGAGGCTAAAGAACTGGGTGCTCTTTACTGATTTGTGTGTGTATGTGTGTGTGTGTGTGTGTGTGTGTGTGTGTGTGTGTGAGGGAGAGAGAGAGAGAGAGAGAGAGCTCAAAGTAAATCTAGTGATGAGTACAGAACGATGATAGTGAAAAATTAATGAGGCTAAAGATCTGAGTGAACTTTATTGATTTCTATGTGAATGTGCATATGTGTCATGTGTGTGTATGACAGTTAGAGAGAGAGAGAGAGAGAGAGAGAGAGAGAGAGAGAGAGAGAGGGGGGGGGGGACAGAGAGAGAGAGAGAGAGAGAGAGAGAGAGAGATTGAAGTCAAGGTGTTTGTGATGACCTGTTATTGGTAAGTAGTGGAGGATGAACATGAAAACTAATCAGGACTAAACAAATAAGTGTGCTTTATTGATTTGTTTGTCTATGAGTGTTTGTGTAAAGAAAGATAAGAGTTTTGAGCTATTAGTTCGAAGGGTTTTTACGGCGCTTGCTTCACTTTTACTTGTAGGTCATTTCAGCACCACTTAAAAGGTAAAAATGGGGCTGTAAAAAAATATAGATCAAAAGTAACGGAGAAAAGGTGAGACTAGTTTAAATAGGTGACTTCAAACTAACTACATTGATAGTTTGATCTTGGAGTCCGTTTGTGAGAAACGGACACCAAGATCAAACTATCAATGTAGTTAGTTTAAAGTCACCTAAAAGTTTCACCAAGACACAAGCACAGAATCCTTGTGAGCGTAATACAAAATTTAGGACAACAAATCTAACGTCACACAAAAGAGAGATGATTTACGAGGACAAACACATCATCTCCCAAAAACCATGACTATACATTTAATTGCTTCCCTCCCTGCCAATGAATCTGGCCGGCCAGGAAAAGGATCAAGCCAAGACAAAGACAGAAAGCAATTCTGATCTATGCAAGTAAAGATCCCACCAGGAAGATGATGTGATAGTGGTGCTTGCACTAGAGGTGGTACTGATTATAATGATGGCAGTGATGATGTGGTTGTGGAGATGGTGTTACTGATGATAATGTGATAGTTGCTTTTGTAGTGGGGATGGTCATGATGTCATAATGGTTCAGGAGTGAGAATGACGGGACACGAAAATGGAGGAAATTTTTCAGCGAATAGTTCAAGAGCCATCTATGCGACGATAACGTAAAAATTTTAATTTCATCAAAGTCTACTGAGATGCAATCCAAAAGGCGTCTCGCAATAATTTCTAACACCACTTGGAGGAATTTCAAAAGTTGAAAGTGTAATTAACTTTAGGCGGAAGATTCTCAGCCCTGGACCATGGGGAGGGAATGGCAATGATAATGGAAAAATGCCTTTGCCTATACTCTACAATGATTGCTTAGCTATGGCCTCAATCCCCATTTTTCTCTAGTGTGCTAGTGCTATAACAAAAGTAAAAACTAACGTGCTCACGTGCGCGTGTCAGTGTTTGCGTCATATTATGGTAACATACTCGTAAGGTTCAGTGAATCTTTCACCCACTACACACTCGACTAATATGACAGCCGGTGTTGTTTCGTGATTGCGCAATGAGGACACTAAATGATGGAGATTGGGGGGAGGGGGTGGAGGGGGTTGAGAGACTCCCTGTCTATCTTACCCTTTGTCGTAGAGATCAGATTGATCAGTTTATCGTATCTGGACAAGCTCAGGGAAGGAGTTTATCTTAAACGTTTTGAATTACGAATGATATGGAGCAGAAAAATCGGGAATAGCCTCAGAGCTTATTTTAAGCGAGAGTTTATTTACGGGGACTGCAGTGTAATTATTTGAGACTTCAGAACAGCTATCATTATAGTTTTGTATCTGAGTTAGAGGTTGTTTGTTGAGAAGAGGAACCAAGATCAAACTATAGATGTAGTTAGTAAAGTCACCAAAAGTTCAAGGAAGAAGAAGAGGGAGAGTAAATACAAGAATTAGGAAAAAAGTAAGTGAGAGAAGAGAGAGAGAGTGATTACGGGGAGAGACAACAGTGCGCAAAAAAACAGAATACATGAATTGTGCCGGGCAATGAGATCTGGCGGCAGGAAAGGATGCAAGCAGAGACAAAGACAGAAAGGAGAAGATGATGCAGTAAAGATGAGAGGAGAGATGATGATGATAGTGGTGCTTGCACTGATGGGGTTATCTGATTTTAATATGGCAGTGCTGATGTGTTGTGCTTTAGGTAGAGTAACTGCATGATAATGCATAGTTTTTTTAGTGCTGGTGCATAAATGTCATAAAGGGTCGAGGACAGCGTAGTCAACGACGGCCGAATATGGAGGAAATTTTTCATGCGAATTATTCAAAGCCATCTATTAAACGTAACGGTAGAAAATTTATTTACTTTCCATAGATCAACTGAGATGATAAAAGGCCATTTTTGCTAATTTCTAACACCATATAAATTAATGGGGTTAGTTTAATTAACTGACCGAATACTCGACCTGGAGACCATGGGGAGGGAGTGGCAGATAATGGACAAATGCCTTTGCCTATACTCTACAATGATTGCTTAGCTATGGCCTCAATACCATTTTCTCTAGTGTGCTAGTGCTATAACAAAAGTAAAAACTAACGTGCTCACGTGTGCGTGTAGTGTTTGCGTCATATTATGTAACATACTCGTAAGGTTCAGTGAATCTTTCACCCACTACACACTCGACTAATATGACAGCCGGTGTTGTTTCGTGATTGCGCAATGAGGACACTAAATGATGGAGATTGGGGGGAGGGGGTGGAGGGGGTTGAGAGACTCCCTGTCTATCTTAGCCTTTGTCGTAGAGATCAGATTGATCAGTTTATCGTATCTGGACAAGCTCAGGGAAGGAGTTTATCTTAAACGTTTTGAATTACGAATGATATGGAGCAGAAAAATCGGGAATAGCCTCAGAGCTTATTTTAAGCGAGAGTTTATTTACGGGGGACTGCAGTGTAATTATTTGAGAGTTGCTTTCGACAGCTGTGCCGTTTCAAGTTTGTGTATCTGAGTTTAGAAGGGTTTGTTTTATGGTTACAAGGAGAGAGGGAGAGAGAGAGAGAGAGAGAGAGAGAGAGAGAGGGAGGAGAGAGAGGAGAGAGAGAGAGAGAGAGAAAATAATGAGGAGAGAGAGAGAAAGAGAGAGGGGAGAGAGAGAGAGGAGAGAGAACAGAGAGTAAAGGAGAGACAAGAGGGGGAGACAGAGAAAAAAAAGAAAGAGTGAGAGGGGGAAGGAGAGGAGGAGACAGAGGGAGTGGGAAGGTGGGAGAAATAGAGAGAGAGAAGGAGAGAGAGGGGGGAGGGAGGTAGAGAGATGGAAGGAGAGAGAGAGAGAGAGAGAGAGAGAGAGAGGAATAGAATGACAAAAAAACGTTGTTGCACCTGATAGGGCGTTTGAATCTCCTGACATATTTTAAATTGGGCTCTCTTCTTTGTGTCCTTAAGTAAGACAGATAACTCTATTCAACTCCAACTCCAGTAAATAATTTTAAATACTGTGCATAAATCGCACTACAAGGGGGAGAACAAGCCGTAGCTTCAACGACACTTGGCGTATAGAGCAAATTATAACTTCTGCTTGGTGTCATGCTATTGAATTTATTCGACAACGACAAGGGTGTTACTGATATGAAACTCGTGTAAGGTGAGAAAGTGTTAGTTAAGCCTTTTCCATAGATCAACGTGACGTAGTTGATAAAACCCCGGCCATTTATTTGCTACTTTCTCAAACTGCTCATACTCAAATTAATAGGGTTTTAGTTTAGATACACATGACCTACCTACCGACTTGTGGATGAGACCATGGGGAGGGAGTGGCAGGATGATGGACAAATGCCTTTGCCTATACTCTACAATGATTGCTTAGCTATGGCCTCAATACCTATTTTCTCTAGTGTGCTAGTGCTATAACAAAAGTAAAAACTAACGTGCTCACGTGTGCGTGTGAGTGTTTGCGTCATATTATTGTGACATATCGTAAGGTTCAGTGAATCTTTCACCCACTACACACTCGACTTTAAAATGACAGCCGGTGTTGTTTCGTGATTGCGCAATGAGGACACTAAATGATGGAGATTGGGGGGAGGGGGTGGAGGGGTTGAGAGACTCCCTGTCTATCTTAGCCTTTGTCGTAGAGATCAGATTGATCAGTTTATCGTATCTGGACAAGCTCAGGGACGGAGTTTATCTTAAACGTTTTGAATTACGAATGATATGGAGCAGAAAAATCGGGAATAGCCTCAGAGCTTATTTTAAGCGAGAGTTTATTTACAGGGACTGCAGTGTAATTATTTGAGAGTTGCTTTCGACAGCTGTGCCGTTTCAAGTTTGTGTATCTGAGTTTAGAAGGGTTTGTTTTATGGTTACAAGGAGAGAGGGAGAGAGAGAGAGAGAGGAGAGAGAGAGAGAGAGAGAGAGAGAGAGAAAGGGAGAGAAATAATGAGGGAGAGAGAGAGAAAAGAGAGGGAGGAGGGAGAGAGAGAAGAGGGAGAAACAGAAGAGAGTAAAAGAGAAGACAAGAGGGGGGAGACGAGAAAAAGAAAGAGTGAGAGTGGGGAAGGTGAGAGGAGGAGAAGAGGGATGGAAGGTGGGAGAAATAGAGAGAGAAGGGAGGAGAGGGGGGAGGAGGTAGAGAGATGGAAGGAGAGAGAGAGAGAGAGAGAGAGAGAGAGAGAGAGAGAGAGAGGAATAGAATGACAAAAAAACGTTGTTGCACCCGATAGGGCGTTTGAATCTCCTGACATATTTTAAATTGGGCTCTCTTCTTTGTGTCCTTAAGTAAGACAGATAACTCTATTCAACTCCAACTCCAGTAAATAATTTTAAATACTGTGCATAAAACGCATTACAAGGGGGAGAGAACAAGCCGTAGCTTCAACGACACTTGGCGTATAGAGCAAATTATAACTTCTGCTTGGTGTCATGCTATTGAATTTATTCGACAACGACAAGGGTGTTACTGATATGAAACTCGTGTAAGGTGAGAAAGTGTTAGTTAAGCCTTTTCCATAGATCAACGTGACGTAGTTGATAAAACCCGGCCATTTATTTGCTACTTTCTCAAACTGTCATACTCAAATTAATAGGGTTTTAGTTTAGATACACATGACCTACCTACCGACTTTGTGGATGAGACCATGGGGAGGGATAGGATGATGGACAAATGCCTTTGCCTATACTCTACAATGATTGCTTAGCTATGGCCTCAATACCTATTTTCTCTAGTGTGCTAGTGCTATAACAAAAGTAAAAACTAACGTGCTCACGTGTGCGTGTGAGTGTTTGCGTCATATTATTGTGACATACTCGTAAGGTTCAGTGAATCTTTCACCCACTACACACTCGACTAATATGACAGCCGGTGTTGTTTCGTGATTGCGCAATGAGGACACTAAATGATGGAGATTGGGGGGAGGGGGTGGAGGGGGTTGAGATACTCCCTGTCTATCTTAGCCTTTGTCGTAGAGATCAGATTGATCAGTTTATCGTATCTGGACAAGCTCAGGGACGGAGTTTATCTTAAACGTTTTGAATTACGAATGATATGGAGCAGAAAAATCGGGAATAGCCTCAGAGCTTATTTTAAGCGAGAGTTTATTTACAGGGACTGCAGTGTAATTATTTGAGAGTTGCTTTCGACAGCTGTGCCGTTTCAAGTTTGTGTATCTGAGTTTAGAAGGGTTTGTTTTATGGTTACAAGGAGAGAGGGGAGAGAGAGAGAGAGAGGGAGAGAGAGAGAGAGGGGGGGGGGGAGGAGAGAGAGAAAGAAGGAGAGAGAGAGAGAGAGGGAGAGAAATAATGAGGGAGAAAGAGAGAGGGGGAGAGAGAGAGAGAGGGAGAAACAGAGAGAAAAAGAGAGAGACAAGAGGGGAGACAGAGAAAAAAAAGAAAGAGTGAGAGGGGGAAGGAGAGGAGGAGACAGAGGGAGTGGGAAGGTGGGAGAAATAGAGAGAGAGAAGGAGAGAGAGGGGGGAGGGAGGTAGAGAGATGGAAGGAGAGAGAGGAGAGAGAGAGAGAGAGAGAGATAGATAGAGAGAGAGAGAGGAGAGAGAGAGAGAGAGAGAGGAATAGAATGACAAAAAAACGTTGTTGCACCTGATAGGGCGTTTGAATCTCCTGACATATTTTAAATTGGGCTCTCTTCTTTGTGTCCTTAAGTAAGACAGATAACTCTATTCAACTCCAACTCCAGTAAATAATTTTAAATACTGTGCATAAATCGCACTACAAGGGGGAGAACAAGCCGTAGCTTCAACGACACTTGGCGTATAGAGCAAATTATAACTTCTGCTTGGTGTCATGCTATTGAATTTATTCGACAACGACAAGGGTGTTACTGATATGAAACTCGTGTAAGGTGAGAAAGTGTTAGTTAAGCCTTTTCCATAGATCAACGTGACGTAGTTGATAAAACCCGGCCATTTATTTGCTACTTTCTCAAACTGCTCATACTCAAATTAATAGGGTTTTAGTTTAGATACACATGACCTATCTACCGACTTCGTGGATGACACCATGGGGAGGGAGTGGCAGGGATGATGGACAAATGCCTTTGCCTATACTTT
>NC_088374.1:18212057-18217057 GCF_034508935.2 Berghia stephanieae | reverse complement strand
TATCTGAGTTTAGAAGGGTTTGTTTTATGGTTACAAGGAGAGAGGGAGAGAGAGAGAGAGAGAGAGAGAGAGAGAGGGAGAGAGAGAGAGAGGGGGGGGGGAGAGAAAGAAGGAGAGAGAGAGAGAGAGGGAGAGAAATAATGAGGGAGAAAGAGAGAGGGGAGAGAGAGAGAGGGAGAAACAGAGAGAAAAAGAGAGAGACAAGAGGGGGAGACAGAGAAAAAAAAGAAAGAGTGAGAGGGGGAAGGGGAGGAGGAGACAGAGGGAGTGGGAAGGTGGGAGAAATAGAGAGAGAGAAGGAGAGAGAGGGGGAGGGAGGTAGAGAGATGGAAGGAGAGAGAGAGTGAGAGAGAGAGAGAGAGAGAGAGAGAGAGAGGAATAGAATGACAAAAAAACGTTGTTGCACCTGATAGGGCGTTTGAATCTCCTGACATATTTTAAATTGGGCTCTCTTCTTTGTGTCCTTAAGTAAGACAGATAACTCTATTCAACTCCAACTCCAGTAAATAATTTTAAATACTGTGCATAAATCGCACTACAAGGGGGAGAACAAGCCTTAGTTTCAACGACACTTGGCGTATAGAGCAAATTATAACTTCTGCTTGGTGTCATGCTATTGAATTTATTCGACAACGACAAGGGTGTTACTGATATGAAACTCGTGTAAGGTGAGAAAGTGTTAGTTAAGCCTTTTCCATAGATCAACGTGACGTAGTTGATAAAACCCCGGCCATTTATTTGCTACTTTCTCAAACTGCTCATACTCAAATTAATAGGGTTTTAGTTTAGATACACATGACCTACCTACCGACTTCGTGGATGAGACCATGGGGAGGGAGTGGCAGGGATGATGGACAAATGCCTTTGCCTATACTCTACAATGATTGCTTAGCTATGGCCTCAATACCTATTTTCTCTAGTGTGCTAGTGCTATAACAAAAGTAAAAACTAACGTGCTCACGTGTGCGTGTGAGTGTTTGCGTCATATTATTGTGACATACTCGTAAGGTTCAGTGAATCTTTCACCCACTACACACTCGAATAATATGACAGCCGGTGTTGTTTCGTGATTGCGCAATGAGGACACTAAATGATAGAGATTGGGGGGAGGGGGTGGAGGGGGTTGAGAGACTCTCTGTCTATCTTAGCCTTTGTCGTACACATCCAGATTGATTAGTTTATCGTATCTGGACAAGCTCGGGGACGGAGTTTATCTTAACCGTTTTGAATTACCAATGATATGGAGCAGAAAAATCGGGACTAGCCTCAGAGCTTATTTTAAGCGAGAGTTGATTTTAACGTAGTTTTAAAGGGACTGCAGTGTAATTAATTGAGTTGCTTTCGACAGCTGTGTCGTTTCAAGTTTGTGTATTTGTTTTTTGAAGGGTTTGTTTTATGGTAACAAGGAGAGAGGGAGAGAGTGTGAGAGAGAGAGAGAAGGAGATAGAGAAGGAGGGAAAGGGAGAGAGAGATAATGAGGGAGAGAGAGAGAGGGGGAGAGAGAGAGAGAGAGAGAGAGAGGGAGAAACAGAGAGAAAAATAGAGAGTCAGAGAGGGGAGACAGAGAAAAAAGAAAGAGTGAGAGGGGGAGGGAGAGAGGGGGAGAATGAGAGAGAGGGGGAGAGGGAAGGTGGGAGAGAGAGATAGAGAAGGAGAGAGAGAGAGAGGGGGGGGAGGGAAGTAGAGAGAGGGAAGGTGGGAGAGAGAGATAGAGAAGGAGAGGAAGAGAATGACAAAACAAAACCCTATGTTTCATCAGATAGAGTGTTTGAATGGAAATACACTTTTCGTTACTTGCGCCTCTATGTGGTCTTGTGGTGAGACATAGCTATTGGATCGGAAGGTCCTGAGTTCGAGCCGCGCTCGGCGCATAGTTGAGTCATTGGAAAAGACTCTTTATTCACATTCTCTCAACGCAATCATGTGTAAAATGAGTACCTGGCCGTTTACAGCGCTGAATCTTTGAAAAAAAAATGGTAATATCGCCTGAAAGGAGACTTGTCACATAATAATTGTTGCTGTTGGACAAGGACCCCATGTAAAGCGCGTTTATTGGATATTGCCCTGTATAAAAAGCTCAATTTTTTTGTTTTGCTATAAAATGATGTACCAAGTATATAATTGACACAAGGGATAGGCATCATCATCATCGTAATCGTTACCATCATCATCATCATCATCATCATCATCATCATCATCATCATCATCATCATCATCATCATCATCATCATCATCATCATCACATCATCATCATAATCATCATTATCACCATCATCATCATCAAGGTCAAAAGTAACGGACAAAAGGTGAGACTGGTTTAATTAGGTGACTTCAAACTAACTACATTGATAGTTTGATCTTGGAGTCCGTTTGTGAGAAACGGACACCAAGATCAAACTATCAATGTAGTTAGTTTAAAGTCACCTAAAAGTTTCACCAAGACACAAGCACAGAATCCTTGTGAGCGTAATACAAAATTTAGAACAACAAATCTAACGTCACACAAAAGAGAGATTATTTACGAAGACAAACACATCATCTCCCAAAAACCATGACTATACATTTAATTGCTTCCCTCCCTGCCAATGAATCTGGTCGGCCAGGAAAAGGATCAAGCCAAGACAAAGACAGAAAGCAATTCTGACTTATGCAAGTAAAGACCCCACCAGGAAGATGATGTGAAAGTGGTGCTTGCACTAGAGGTGGTACTGATTATAATGATGACAGTGATGATGTGGTTGTGGAGATGGTGTTACTGATGATAATGTGATAGTTGCTTTTGTAGTGGGGATGGTCATGATGTCATGATGGTTCAGGAGTGAGAATGACGGGTCACGAAAATGGAGGAAATTTTTCAGCGAATATTTCAAGACCCATCTATGCGACGATAACGTATAAATTTGAATTTCATTAAAATATTCCGAGATGCAATCCAAAATGCGTCTCGCAATAATTTCTGTCACCACTTGGAGGAATTTCAAAAGTTGAAAGTGTAATTACAACATATTGTACTTGCAGTTAAAAAAGGTAGCGGTAGGGATGATGATGCAGTGGTGGTTGTAGTAGGGTCGTGATAAGGATGATGATATGGTGGTTGTAGTTGTAGAGGTGTTGGGAATGATCGTGTGGTGGTGGTTGTAATAGTTGTGGAAGGGATCATGTGGTGGTAGTATTAGTAGTGATAGTTGGGATGATGTGGTGGCGAAGGATGTAGTTGTATTGGTAATAGGAATGATGATGTGGTGGTGGTTGTTGTAGTAGTGGTTGTAGTTTGTTTGTTGCTTTAGGTCTCTTCCAACACAATTGAGGTTATATGAGCGACCACTGAAACAAAAAAACAAGCAATCTAACAAAAATAGTACAAATGTAAATCAAAATCATAACCTAAAGATATCATAAGCTAAATTATAAATAACCAAGAGCAAACAGGCAGAAGATTTACAGAAAAAAAATATCCCCTGTCAAAAATACAATCACAAACCAAAGAAGCAGGATAGGCTAGTAAAGAGAAGAAGAAACGACATCACTATCGGATCGTACACCCATGCGAACATCATAGGTATATGATTCAAGGGTGATGCTCCCATCCAACCACCCGCGTAGTGGTTGTAGGGATCAGTGATGATAATGATAATTTGTAAAAAAAGGAGCAAAATCTCTCGGCCCGTCTGTCAAGCCCAAATCTAATGCAAAAAATAACACAGCTATTCATTGTTACTTAATGTTACGTAATATATTACTAACTTCTAAAACACGTCTATTCTGATCACAGGATATTACTGACTTTTTGTAAATATAATTTTTAAAATTGTCATTTCCAATTAAAAATTTTAGAGCTCTATAATGCTTCCCACTATATCAAGAGATTATAATAAACTTTTGGCCAAAAGGAGGTATTTTTTTATACTACAAACACGGCTAGTGTGTGTGTATTACTGTAACCTTGTGGTTATGCAGCTTATGATAAGAATCTTTAATCAATTGCAAAACATATTCCATCAAATGAGCGAATCTAAATCAAGCCTTTAAAAAAATTATTACTTAAATCGATCGGCCAAACTTACTGTTGTATTTTCTCTCTATTACAAAGTGATATCTATAAACATAATAATGTGAAGTTAGAAGGTAAGCTGAGAAATAAAATATTGAAAAGAAAGAAAGAAAAAGAGTGACCGAAAGATAGATAGATAGATAGATAGATAGATAGATAGATAGATAGATAGATAGATAGATAGATAGATAGATAGATAGATGGATAGATAGATAGATAGATAGATAGACAAAGAGAGAGAGAGAGAGAGAGAGAGAGAGAGAGAGAGAGAGAGAGAGAGACCACTCTGATTTTTGTTTTAATTGGTAATTAGAGATAAGTTATAATGAATTCAATTGAATTCAGAACAAACAAACAAACAAACAAACAAAAAAAGGAGTACAAAGCTAAATGGTACAAAAATATTCACACCCATTTGCTCCATCCCCTTCCCTTTTGATCATCTTTTCATCCAAGGCCGTCATGGGTTAGTACCACTATTCACATTTGGCAACAGTGTGTCTAGACTAATGTCATGGGCATGGGAATGTCATCAAAAATCATGCAGCTGAGCAGAGGTGTCAAAAAATGACAAAAGACATATTGGTGATTTTTCAGCTAAATTACCTCTTAGCCGAAAATGTTTGACACGGCAAAAACAGTTGAAAATTTCAGAAAAATCCTAAAATCGCGGAATTCCGCGGAAGATTATCATCACTGAGGGATGATGGTGTGATGGTAGTTATAGTAGTGGTTGTAGCTGTAGTGGTGGTGATGGTCGGGATGATGATGTGGTGGTAGTTGTCGTAGGGATGGTGGTGGTGGTAGGGATGATGATGGGGTTGGTTGTAGTATTAATGGTGATAGGTAGGAATGATGATGTGGTAGTAGTTGTAGTAGTGATGGTGGTGGTGATAGAGATGATGATGTGGTGGTGGTTGTAGTAGTAATGGTGATAGGGATGTTGATG
>NC_088374.1:18207704-18211957 GCF_034508935.2 Berghia stephanieae | reverse complement strand
GGTGCCCCAAACGTAAACAAAGGTCGAGAAGCACGTGGCAAACCACATGTTCCTGTCTTGACAGCTCACGTTCCAATGTAAATAATAGAAAAAAATAACCTTTAAAATTTGGCTGTTAGGTGGCAAAAGAAACACATATTCATAAATACTCGATCATGCATCAAATAATGTCTAGATATGGATATTTTATGGAACAAAAGGTAAAATTTTCTAAAATTTATCAAAAGTTACAGTCTATCTATTTTTAGGCCAGAGCAAATTATTGCGCTGGTGTGAACAAAACGAGAATTATTCGGAGCCTGATTTTCATAATAATTTAGCCTTATATTATTATTTCTGCAACTGTTAGATTTTATGTAAACATATTTTCAATACTGAAAGTGTATTGCCTACAACTCAAACTACAAAATTGGGAGACCTATATTGTGCGTAAATTATTCCGGTCCCTAACGGAAATCACTAGCAACTTGTTATTGTTTACGTTTGGGGCACCTAACTTTACTGCTCTATTAGGAAGTCGTTATTCAGTATCTGATACTGAATAGTGCTTTGCCACTATTCAGTATCCACAAGGAACTCTTTTTTATAGAGAGAGTGAAAAGTGCGACAATCTCGGTTGAACTGCTGACCTACTTCCAGATTGAACACGTACAGTAACTGAAAGCCCGATTCAAAGTTGTAAAAATATTTTGATCGTAATTTTTAAATTTCTGCTATGGTGCAATTAACATAGTTCAAAATATCAAAGTAGAGTGGCATTCAAATACATTTTTAAATATCTAAATAGACATGATTAAATGTCACTAAATGTTCAGTGACACCATGGCTTGGTGGATATTAGCTGTTTGACTCTGAGCTTAAGGTTCGAGAGTTCAAATCCCGGCAGGGATAACTTTTTTTTTTCCCCAATATTTTAAAAATTCCTTCTGTCTATTGATATTTTTTAAACTTTTGTTTTAATAATTTTATTTGCTTGTAATATGCTTTAATGTTGATATTATACTATTGTTCTTTTATTATTATTATTATTCATCATCATCATCATTGCTTTTTTCACCCTGGGTCAGGGTATAGGCCACAGACAAACAGTTTCCATCCTTCTCTATCCTGAGCCAACTTTTTTATCTCATTCCAGGTCTTACCACTTCTCTGTATATCAGCTTCTTTAATTCTTCTCCATGTTCCTCGTGGCCTTCCCCTTGATCTTCTGCCCTGAGGGTTCCAGTCCAATACTTTCTTTGTTAAAGTTGAGTCATTCTTTCTAAGCGTGTGTCCAATCCACCTCCATCGTCTTCTTCCTATATCCTCTCCCACTGGTTTCTGCTGTGTTCTTTTCCATACTTCTTCATTTTTTATTCTATCCATCCATTTTATTCTGAGTAGCTTACGCATGCACCTGTTTACAAAAATCTGTACCCTCCTTATACATGCCTGTGATGCGTTCCAAGTTTCACATCCATACAGTAGGACAGACTTCACGTTTGAGTTGAAAAGTCTTAGCTTTAGTTGAAGGGAGATATCTTTAGTTCTCCAAACTCTGTTCAAAGATGTGAATGCAGCCTGTGCCTTTCCTATTCGTGCTTTCACCTTTGCTTCCGTGCCTCCATCCTTGTCAATTATACTTCCGAGATAGCAGAAAGTGTCTATATCTTCGAGTTCCTGATCTTTTACTTTGATCTGCTCCCTTTGACGCGTACCTATCCTCAAGACCTTTGACTTTGCAGGGTGTATTCTTAGACCAATTGATTCCGAGAGGCTGTTTATAATTGTGGTTTTTGCTTGCATCTGGTCCTGGGTGTGGGACAAAAGAGCCAGATCATCTGCAAAATCCAGATCATCCAACTGTGTCCAGGGGGTCCACTGTATCCCATTTCTTCTCCCTTTGGAGGTTTCCTTCATTAGCCAATCAATGGCAAGGATGAACAGGAATGGAGAGAGCAAGCATCCCTGCTTGACACCAGTCTTAATTTCAAAGCTGTCAGTAAGCTGATCTTCATGTACAACCCTGCAACTTGATCCTTCATACATTTCCTTAATGAGGTTTACTATCTTTTCAGGGAGTCCATAATGTGCCAGAATTTTCCACAATGTTGCTCTGTCAATACTGTCGAAAGCCTTCTCGTAATCCAGAAAGTTGACAATAAGAGGAGAGTTCCATTCTATAGACTGTTCCACTATGACTCGCAGAGAGGCAATCTGGTCGGTGGTTGAACGGTTTTTCCGAAAACCTGCCTGTTCGTCCCGCAGTTTAGCATCTGTTGCATTCTTAATTCTCTCTAAAATAATACGGTTGAAAACCTTTCCTGGGATAGAAAGAAGAGTGATGCCTCGATAATTATTACAATTACTGAGGTCCCCTTTCTTTGGAAGCTTGATAAGATGTCCTTCCTTCCAATCCTTTGGGAATATCCCGTCATTCCAGATTCTCTCAAATAGTGGGTGCAGGGCCTCAGCATTTCTTTCCGCATCAACTTTTAGAGCCTCCGGTGGAATCTGGTCTGGTCCAGCAGCTTTCCCCCTTTTCATCTTGTTAATGGCACCCACAATCTCTGCTATCGATGGTGGATCACAGCTAATTGGTAGCTCATTCCTTGCAGGCAAAATTTCTGGCTGGTTGTCTGGTGGTGGTCTGTTCAGAAGGCAGTTGAAATGTTCCCTCCATCGTTCAGATTGAGCCTCTTTTCCAAAAATAGTTTTCCCATCTTTGTCTTTGACTGGTACCTCTGGTTTCCCATATTTTCCAGCAAGTGTCTTGGTAGTTTGATAAAGGATCCTCATGTGTCCTCCAGTCGCTGCTGCTTCTGCTTTCTCTGCAAGTCTGTTCATGAATGCTTCCTTGTCTTTCTTTACAGATCTTTTGACTTCCTTAGCTATGGCTCGATACTGCTCTTGTGCATCCAGTCTTGAAGCCCTTGTTCGGCTTGCATTCACTTGTTCCTTCCTTGTTCTCCTCTTTTCAATAAGGTCCAAGGTGGTTGGACTTATCCATTCTTTATGTTCCGATTTCTTTACCCCCAGTACCTCGTGGCAAGTTGTTATGTAGACTTCCTTGATCTTTGCCCAATGTGACTCTACATCTATGTCCTCCTCGAGCTCAGTAAGAGGTTGGAATCTATTACTCAATTGTAGTTTGAATTCCTCATTCTTTTCCCCATCAAGTGCATTCACCTCGAATTTTCTTCTTGTATGTGATCTGGCCCCGTGTTTTCTGAGTCGGAGCTTAAGCTTTGCCAATAGCAGGTGGTGGTCTGATCCAACATCTGCCCCTCTCCGTACTGTCACATCTTCCAATGAACGTCTGAATCTACGAGAGATACAAAAATGATCAATCTGATTCTCTGTCACACCATCTGGTGAGACCCAAGTTGCTTTGTGGATCCTCTTATGTGGGAACACTGATCCTCCAATCACCAAACTGTTGAATGCACAGAAATTTGCAAATCTCTCACCATTATCATTCATTTCTCCCATGCAATGCCGTCCCATGATACCTTCATAGCCTACGTTATCCTGTCCCACTTTTGCATTAGCATCTCCCATCAATATGTTGATGTCTTTCCTTGGCAACTTGTCAATGACTTGTTGTAGCAGACCATAAAATGTATCTTTGTCCTCATCTGTTGCATCATTTGTTGGGGCATAGATCTGTACAATGTTCATGCTGATCTTCTTACTCCGTGTTGTAAAGGACGCCATGATGATCCTTTCTCCGCATTGTTCCCATCCTCTCAGTGACTTCTGGGCAAACTTGCTTAGAATTATTCCTACTCCCTGTGTATGAATCCCGTCCCCTCTCCCTGAATATAAAATCTTCTCCCCAGACTTGAGGTGTTTCTGTCCGGATTGTATCCAGTGGGTTTCGCTTACTCCAAGTATATGCAGCCTGTATCTTCTCATCTCAGTCACAACTTGAGAGCTTTTTCCTGCTTCATACATGGTGCGAACGTTCCACGACGCAATTCGAAGCTGCTTGTTTGGCGAAGACGTCATCGGGTCAGCAGAGTCCTTTCGGCTTTGTCTGTTGTCCTTCATAAATTCTGTAATTCCAGAAACTCTTCGGTCGCCCAAGCTAAAAAAAGGATTTGGTTTGTCTGTCTGTGTTTCTGTAACGGTTTGAGTTTAACGGAAAGGGGTGTTAACCCTTTGCCAACCCCCAACCTGGAGGACCAGGTGACTCAAAGATGGGGGAATCACACACCATTAGTCGCCTTTTACGACACGCTGGCTTGGCGTTGGGCTATTCTTGACCCTCT
>NC_088374.1:18172704-18197704 GCF_034508935.2 Berghia stephanieae | reverse complement strand
AAATCCGCAAACACAGAAACACTGTTTGAAAGGGTCTTGCGAATACCAAGTCTTGTATGGATAGGTCTTTCGGACGCCAAGCCGCTCGGTTTGGGTTCTGTCATGGCACAAACTAACCCGAGATGAATCGTTTTGTCAAATAGATGAATCATTTTATGTGTGTGTGTGTGTGTGTGTGTGTGTGTGTGTGTGTGTGTGCAAGCCATGCGGGTAAGAACAGCGCTTGTCAGTGAGAAAAAAACAAACAAGAAACAGCAAAGTTGCGTTTGAAATAGAAAAAACGAACAATAACCTCAACAACTTAACCTTTCAAAGGCGAGGTTCAATCTTACTTGGAGATCTTACTGTTTTCATCAAAAGACAAATAACGACAATGCAATTATAGTTTATTCGAAGCCTGTGTTGCAATGGTTGAAACTGTTTATTCTACAATGAAAATAATATAAACGAAAACTATTATCTGAAAACATAAAATCAGTGTCACTGGCAAAGGATTAAATTGCACGCACCATCCAGCATCCTGTGTATGACACTCCTACCTCATAATTTGCTAATCATAAAAAAAAGTAAATAGCAATCAGAAACAGTGAGTTGAAAACAATGAAGAAATAGGGGGAGGGGGAGGGGAGGGAGAGAGAGAGAGAGAGAGAGAGAGAGAGAGAGAGAGAGAGAGAGAGAGCAAAACCCAGTAGCAATGTATCCCTTTAAAGGCGAAATTCGATCTTATTTTTACCCAACACCAAAACTTCCCGCTTTGATAATTGAAGTCCGAGTCGCGATGCTCTGACTATTCTCTTTATGGAAACGCCGTATTCTCCATTAAATTAAATTAAATTGAGCTTTTATATAGCGCAATTTCCACTAAACGTGCTCAAAGCGCTTTACAAGGGGTCCCTGGTCAACAACAACGTTTAACATGAAGGCGTGACATGCCGCTTGTTAGGCGATATTACAATTTTTTGGACAAAGACAACGCTGTTAACGGCCAGGTACTCATTTTACACCTGAGTACGGTGAGAGAATGTGAGTAAAGAGTCTTTTCCAAGGACTCAACTATGCGCCGAACGAGGCTCGAACCCAGGACCTTCCGATCCGAAAGCGAGTGTCATCCTACTTGACCACATAGCCGCACACATAGCCATATAATAATAATAATAATAATAATAATAATAATAATAATAATAATAGATCTTTATTGTCCATAAATATGGTAATTTGTCATTTAGTTACACTTGTTATAATGTTAAACGATAACTAAGATTGAACAGATATTTCACTCCTACTTATTTTCTCTCTCTCTCTTTATCTCTCTCTCTCTCTCTCTCTCTCTCTCTCTCTCTCTCTCTCTCTCTCTCTTCTCTCTTTCTTTCACACGTGCGATATACACAACATAAACATATTCATTTCGTTTTCAATTTGTTACGATTGTGGCAATTCGACACCAAAAATTATCATCATTATCAATTGGTCAGTTAATCTTACATTAAATAAATTAATCAGTTAATCAGTCAACGAATCAATCCTTGGTTTTTTTGTACCATATGAAATATTCAAAATTTTTATTGCTGATGGAACGAACGTTGATTTATACTTGTTAGTTCTACATTTAATCTGACAAAACCTTCTCCCAGATGGTAAAAGACTAAATTCATGGTATAAAATATGTTTTTTATTGTTGGTAATTGAGAATGCTTTCCTTTCTATTGCTTTTCCATGAATTCTTTCTACTCCATCAAGAGGATGGTTTATTATTTTTGATGCCTCTTTGATAGATTTTGAAATTTTTGATTTATCTTTAAGTCGGCATCCTCCAAACCATATGGTGCAGCCAAACGCAATTACACTTTTAATCAATGAGTCATAAACTCTTAACATAGTTTTCTTCCTTACTTGAAATGTTCTCAATTTCCTTAGGATGTATAATCTTTGGGCAACTTTCTTAGATATTATATTAATATGTTGAGAGAAATTGAGGGAACTATCAATGGTTATTCCTAAATATTTAAAATGGTCAACTATCTCAACATCATCTTTACCGATCGCCACACACTTTAAGTCGTTTTTATTTTTTACACCAAACACCTGTTCTTTCGTTTTTTCAACATTTAATTCAAGCTGATTTTGTTTACACCAATCGGTGAATATATTTATTTGTTTGAAATAATTCTTTTCGGTAACTTTATCTTTTAATAAGCCAAGAATAGCAGTATCATCTGCATATTTCACTATAAAACAATTTTCAAAGGATGGTCTGCAGTCGTTGGTGTATAAGATGTACAGGATTGGGGAACTCACACAGCCTTGGGGACATCCGTTCGACAACGTTCTTTTGTTGGAGATATGTTCACCCAATTTTACACATTGCGGTCTATGGGTCAGAAACTCTTTATACCATTTAATAAGGTAGTTTGGAATATCCATGCTGCACAACTTTTGAAGCAAAATATCTGTGTTCATGGCATTAAAAGCTGACGAAAAGTCGACAAACAGGATTCTGGCGTAATTCGAGGGCGTTTGGTCAAGGTGTTTCGAGATCAAATTTGTGGCGGTTAATAGTGCGTCTTCAACACTGAGATGTTGCTGGTATGCAAATTGGTACGGATCTAGCAATTTCAGGTCATAACATTTTTGTAGGAGCTCAGATTTTAAAATTTTTTCTAAACATTTCATTACAAGCGATGTAAGCGCCACTGGACGCTTATATAAAAAGAAACTATTATCTGAAAACAAAAAATCAGCTTCGCTGTTAAGGGGTTAGAACACCTGTCCGACACGGGTCCTTGACACTCGCATGTCCTACGTCATCAGACGACCCGTCTCTCTTTCACTTTCACCTTACCCCATGCCCCCTCCCTCCCCTCAACACTTATCCTTCCAATCTAGGAATTTCCTGCTGGATGTCAATTTTTTTCTCTTTCGTTCAATTAAAACCAAGACATCGGGGAGATTGTTTACACTAATTGGATGTGAATACTCTTTAACAGTCGTAACGTCACTTCCTTCCTAATGACGCATGGTAACTTAGTAACACTGGCTCTAAACTATCGGAACAATGGCGGACGCCCGTTTGAAATATTTCTCCGGCGAGCATAAAAGCGTATCCAGAGGGAAAAAAACAATATAAATCTGATCATGTTTTGACTTTTACACATTCTGATCACAAGACATATGAAAAGTTCTAGCCAGCATGAAGAATAAAAAGTACAGATTTTTTTGTTTAGAACCAAGATGGCCGCCGTTACTGGGCGACATGACATCAGACTATTGAATCCAATTGGTTTGAAAGCGATACAGTTCTGAGTTCCGATTCCATGCTCGATTGATTTATGCACTACCGTAAGGGTCATGCGGACAGCGAGTTGTTCCGGTAAATCCTCACCGCTCTTTTTTGTTTGAGCACTTTAGTATTTACAAGTAGGTAGGTACCCACCAACACTCATATATATATATATATATATATATATATATATATATATATATATATATATATATATATATATATATATATATATATTCATATGCGTGTGTATGTGTGTTTGTATGTGTGAGATAGATAGATAAATAAATAGATAGATAGATAGATAGATAGATGGATAGATAGATAGATAGATAGATAGATAGATAGATAGATAGATAAAGAGAGAGAGAGAGAGAGAGAGAGAGAGAGAGAGAGAGAGGAGAGAGAGAAGAGAGAGAGAGAGAGAGAGGGAGAGAAAGACAAGTGATAAAAATGTTTTTTCATCTACAGGCTCCACGCTACGTCTTGACGTATTTCCGGAAACTTTCCATACAATGATTACAGACGAGATAAATCTAACTTGCTATTCGTACGGCCCTGCATATTGGGCTCATAACGTTGTCACTCTGGAGATTCTGAAGAATGGGCAAAAACCGATCGCCGTGGTCAGTCACGAAGGACTTGTCGAGGGCCTGGGTATGGCCGGGAATATGAAGGTATGATTTTATAGATAAACGAAGATGACGTCACTCAGGCCTTTGTTATTGGTTTGTTTTTTGTTTTTTTTTTTGCCATCCACGTTTATGAGTAATTCTCACTAAACTGTATTAACCAGACTATAAACGTTCAAGGTCACACATAGATTTGTGTGTTGGTCCGTTATACTTCCGAATGACAATGTTGTGAGCTTCTTAGCCAAGCGCATACTATCTATAAACCAGCTAAGGTGAAATCTTCATTATCTACTCTCTCCCCACCAACCATATCGTCACATTCGTTTCGACACAACCAACAATTTTCGCTTTCTGATTTCTCTTGTGCATTACAAAATTTAAAGAAATGCTTTGATTACAGCTATAAATACTAAACACTTTGTTGTAGAGCTCACTATGCTGAGCAACATTCTGTATAGAATGAATTTATTTATTTATTTTAATTTTTTTTTTTTTTTTGAGTAAGAAAAGTCTATTTTTGTGTTGGGTGGGTTTGACATTTTGCTGGAAATTCTGAAAATGGCTGGTAAGGAGAGGGTTAAGGGAAGTTTCTGTAGACAATGTCTGGGTATAGCTGTCAACATTATGGTGTCGTTCTATAAGCATGCTCGGGATAAGATATGTAGGTTTTTGTAGACAATGTCTGGGTATAGCTGTCAACATTATGGTATAGTTCTATAAGCATGCTCGGGATAAGATATGTAGGTTTTTGTAGACAATGTCTGGGTATAGCTGTCAACATTATGGTATAGTTCTATAAGGATGCTAGGGATAATATAGGTAGGTTTTTGTAGATAATGTCTGGGTATAGCTGTCAACATTATGGTATCGTTCAAAAAGCATGCTCGGGATAAGATATGTGGGTTTTTGTAGACAATGTCTGGGTATAGCGTTCAACATTATGGTATAGTTCTATAAGTATTCTAGGGATAATATAAGTAGGTTTTTGTAGATAATGTCTGGGTATAGCTGTCAACATTATGGTATCGTTCTATAAGCATGCTAGGGATAATATAGGTAGGTTTTTGTAGACAATGTCTGGGTATAGCTGTGAACATTATGGTATCGTTCTACAAGCATTTTAGGGATAATATAGGTAGGTTTTTGTAGACAATGTCTGGGTATAGCTGTCAACATTATGGTGTCGTTCTATAAGCATGCTCGGGATAAGATATGTAGGTTTTTGTAGACAATGTCTGGGTATAGCTGTCAACATTATGGTATAGTTCTATAAGCATGCTCGGGATAAGATATGTAGGTTTTTGTAGACAATGTCTGGGTATAGCTGTCAACATTATGGTATAGTTCTATAAGCATCCTCGGGATAAGATATGTAGGTTTTTGTAGACAATGTGTGGGTATAGCGGTGTTGACTAGCTTGGGGTGAGATCGTCAGGAGTAGGATACATTTCTGTGGGTAATGGCTGTGTATAGACATGGATATAAAGGTATGGTTCTATAATCAAGCTTGGGGTGAGATCGTCAGGAGTAGGATAGATTTCTATACACAGTTCAAGTTTAAGACCATAAGATGCAAAAGGCACATTGTGCCCACCACCGCAAATCTTATACACATCAATGTTCTCTATCACACCACACTAATCCTGTCACTCAAGACATTCAATCCTCCCGGTGTTTTTGTAGTAGGTGGAATTAGGTTATAAAAAAACTTGAATTGTGCAAACAGGGTTGAAAGCATGAAAATTACATATGTTGTAGAATATGAAAAACCCTATAATTTATGATATATAACCACTCTGAGAGATCATTATTAGTTTAGATACAAGGTTTTTATTATGTGGAAAACGCGCTGAAATGATGTCGGGGTCTGTGATGTGTAGTATGTCATGTGGTAGTTTGTTCCATTCACGTATTGTTCTAGAGAACAATCTGTATTTGTATGCGATTGTTCTTACAAATGGCTGGTGGTATTAGTTGGTGTGATGAAGCCTGGTCAAGTATCTTTTGTTTTTTTGTTGTAAATTGTGAATGTAGATTTGGAATGCTTATGGCTGAGAGTTTGCATTTTGCGAAACAGATGTATGCGCGCGTTCTCTCTATGAGTCTGGAGTGTTGGCCATCTTAGTATGTCTTGAGTTCCTGTCACACACCCCGGTATCGTCTTTTGTGGCAATATGTAGCAAATCTTACAGCTAACCTCTGAGTGTTTTCAATGGCTTTTATGTCCTTAATATTGTAGGGGTCACATGGAATACAAGCATACTCCAAAATAGGTGTCACTAGTTGAACATATGTGACCCTTCGCCTCAAAACGGTATTAAGTCGGGTTTGTTAAGATGTTGAAAATTGAATTTATAGCCAAAAATATCAGACTTGTGTTGAGTTTGTATGTTTTATTGAGGAGAATGGATCCCATATTTCAGGGCGCTAATGACAACAATTTATATTTTGATCAGTTTAACATTTTAATCGGCTTTTAAACATATGGTTCGTTCCAATATAATACCGTTTTGAGACGATGGGTCAAATATGCTTGTGCCTTTGTCTTTTCGGGACAAAGATGGGGATTTATCTTGATAAAATGTAATTTTTGAAGGCTTTTGTCACAATATGGTGGTTATGATGTACCCACTGCAAGGTGTTCTTTAAGTGGACTCCAACGTACGTTATACTATTTACATGTCTAACCCTCTCCTTACCAACTATAGAAAAATCGTCACATTCGTTACGATAGAGCCAACATTTTTCTAATTCAAATTTCTTTCGTACATCCGAAAATTTAAAGAAAATGAACAGAACATGTTTTGCTAAATACAATTATTTATCGCAAGAACTTACTGCTATTTGTGTCAGAGTGATAAAAAATTATTTTTGTGTTACTTGGGTGTGAAGTTATGGGGAAAATCCTGAAAATAGCTGGTAAGAAGAGAGTTAAGTGTTTGGCCAAATATTTTGTAGTCAAAGCTCAATGTCTTATTCTTGGTGAAGATTGACATCACAGAGCATTTTTCGGGATGAAAATTCATTTGCCACGAGTTTGAACACTTATCAATGGGTCTAAATCTGACTGTAACATCTTTGCATCGTTATGGTCTTCTATCGTTCTGACGACATGATGGTATCGTTTTATAAACAATCCAGAGGTAAGGGAGTCAACATAAAGGCTTCTGTAAACAATGTCCGGGTATAGAAGTCAATATAAAGGTATTGTTTTATAAACACTCCAGAAGTAAGGGGGTCAACATTAAGGCTTCTGTAAACAATGTCCGAGTATGGACGTCAATAAAAGGTATTGTTTTATAAACAAGCCCGAGGTAAGGGAGTTAACATAAAGGCTTCTGTAAACAATGTCCGGGTATAGAAGTCAATATAAAGGTATTGTTTTATAAACAATCCAGAGGTAAGGGAGTCAACATTAAGGCTTCTGTAAACAATGCCCGGTATAGACGTCAATATAAGGTATTGTTTTATAAACAATCCAGAGGTAAGGGAGTGAACAAAAAGGCTTTTGTAAACAATTATCCCGGTTTATATAGCGTGAAACACGGACAATACCGATAGTACTTTCCGCCAGATCTTACAACCCGAGCTACCCAATCACTGGTGGGTGAAGAGGGGAGTCAGAAAATATCTAGATTACACCCTGGATTGATCTCGGTCCCTTTGCGTGTGAAGCGAGTGCTCTACCAATTGAGCTATCGGATCTTCCTAATTTTGACATAGAATTCATATATTATCTTAACATCGTTATCAAATTATTTAGGCCAAATTCACAGGACTAGCTTAGCACTTGAGCTTAAAGAACATTTAATTTATCATTGATGATAATATTAGCAAGTTAGCGATTACGTTTCCAAGCCTTCAACGTTCGATGAACGACGAAAAAGATAACGAAGAGACTCTGAGGACAGATCTTCGTTTCTTTTCTCGTCTTTCGTAGATCGTAATAGGTAATTTGCTGTTCGTAGTCCTTTAAATATATACAACAGACCAGCAGTGTTATATGTTATATGGCTTAGAGACAGCAGCTACAACAAAGAAACAAGATAAAGAAGTTGAGGTGGCAAAAATGAGGATGTTGAGATGGTCACTTGGCTGGACAAGAAAAGATGAAGTGAGAAATGAACGAACCCGAAGGTTGACTGAAGTGGAGAATGTACCAATAAAGATGAAAGAAGATATATTGAAATGGTTCGGATATGTAAATAGACGAGCGAGGCAGTACGTGGGAAGGAAAGTATTGGACTAAGAAATAGCGGGGGAAAGGAAAAAGGGACGCCCAAAAACTAGATGGTGGGATAAGGTAAAGGACGATATGAAAGAACTGGGCCTGGAGGAAGATGATGCGATGAACCGAGATGTATGGAGGTGAGGCATTCATTATGGCAACCCTGCAAACTGCGGGATAAGCTGAAAGAAGAAGGAGAAGAAGAAAGTCCTTAATCATTTAATAAAAGGACCTGTAAACATCTCGTGCCTTTTCAGTCCGTTATCTCACATCAGCTTCAGCCCCTTCCAACCACGATGTCAATAACACTACCTAGATAAAATTATAAGAATGAATCATCATACATAAAGAGTGATAGGGTCTCCATTTATTGTTAGTTTTTTGTTTGTCGTTTTCTTTTGTTTTTGTTTCATTTTGGCTAGGTTTTATTATTATTTTGTTTGTCTCTATGTGTGTGTTGGGGGGGGGGGGGGGGGGGAGGAGTTATTTCTCTTTTTTTGTTACTTTAATATTTTTGTTTTTGTTCATTATTATTATTATTATTATTATTATTATTATTATTATTATTATATTATTATTATTATTATTATTATTATTATTATATTATTATTATTATTATTATTATTACTATTATTATTAAGATTATTATTATTATTATCATTATTATTATTATTATTATTATTATTATTATTATTATTATTATTATTATTATTATTATTATTATTATTATTATCATTATTATTATTATTATTTTACTTCCTTTGCTTTTAATCATCGAAATGATTGATTATTTTCAATGTTTGTTTCCAATAGGCAGAAGGTCATGTGGAGAGCGATGCCAGTAAAAGTTACATCAGAGTAACCATCAAGAACCCAGGCATTCCAGATACAGGCACCTACACATGTGTGATGTTTTATATGGATGAGACGCTGAATATGAAGGAACTGAAGGCTGACGCAAACGTCACTGTTGCCAGTAAGACTTTGGTTGCTTTGAGATTGTTTTTTGGGATGTTTTATCTTGTATTTTTCTTTCTTGGTTTGTCTGGCACCTTTCATACACATTTGTTAAGTTCTTTATCTTTGAGAATGGTTGAATGACGGCTGAAGCAAACATCACTGTTACCAGTAAGTCTTTAATTGATTTGAGAATGGTTGGATGATGGAAATGATGGCTGAAGCAAACATCACTGTTGCCAGTAAGTCTTTAATTGATTTGAGAATGGTTGTATGATGGAAATGATGGCTGAAACAAACATCACTGTTGTCAGTAAGTCTAGTCTTTGGTTGCATTGAGAATGGTTGGATGATGGAAATGATGTCTGAAGCAAACATCACTGTTGCCAGTAAGTCTTTAATTGATTTGAGAATGGTTGTATGATGGAAATGATGACTGAAGCAAACATCACTGTTACCAGTAAGACTAGTCTTTGGTTGGTTTGAGAATGGTTGGATGATGGAAATGATGACTGAAGCAAACATCACTGTTGCCAGTAAGTCTAGTCTTTGGTTGGTTTGAGAATGGTTGGATGATGGAAATTATGGCTGAAGCAAACATCACTGTTACCAGTAAGTCTAGTTCTAGGTTGGTTTGAGAATGGTTGGATGATGGAAATGATGGCTGAAGCAAACATCACTGTTACCAGTAAGTCTTTGGTTGCTTTGAGAATGGTTGGATGATGGAAATGATGTCTGAAGCAAACATCACTGTTGCCAGTAAGTCTTTGGTTAGTTTGAGAATGGTTGGATGATGGAAATGATGTCTGAAGCAAACATCACTGTTGCCAGTAAGTCTTTGGTTAGTTTGAGAATGGATGGATGATGGAAATTATGGCTGAAGCAAACATCACTGTTACCAGTAAGTCTAGTTCTAGGTTGGTTTGAGAATGGTTGGATGATGGAAATGATGGCTGAAGCAAACATCACTACCAGTAAGTCTTTAATTGATTTGAGAATGGTTGGATGATGGAAATCATGGCTGAAGCAATCATAACTGTTACCAGTAAGTCTATAATTGGTTTGGGAATGGTTGGATGATGGAAATGATGGCTGAAGCAAACATCACTGTTACCAGTAAGTCTATAATTGATTTGAGAATGGTTGGATGATGGAAATGATGGCTGAAGCAAACATCACTGTTACCAGTAAGTCTAGTCGTTGGTTGATTTGAGAATGGGTGGATGATGGAAATGATGGCTGAAGCAAACATCACTGTTGCCAGTAAGTCTATAATTGATTTGAGAATGGCTGGATGATGGAAATGAAGGGTTAAGCAAACTAATTATTTGAATTTTTCCAGTTTCATGTTCAACCATAATATAGAAGTGACCAATTAACTGCCATACTTTGGAAAAGTCGAATTTTCAAATTTAATTTGGCCAGAAATCCAACCTTGTCCTTCAAATATCGATCGATTTAAATGACTCGCATTTTGGCAACAACAACAATTAAAAAACTCTCAAACCTGGGACCTCGCGAGGTCTTCCTTAAGTACCATGTTTTGGGAGTTTTTGCCAAGGTGAGGGCCATTAAAATCAATCGGTATTTGAAAGACATCTTTTTCTGGCAGGAAGCCGGTAAAAAAAAATGTCTGTTTTCTCGTGACAGATGAAGACATAACACACGTGATGACCTACTTGATGGGAAGGTTGTCGGATATGGAAAGATCCATCGAAAGACAAGAGGAAGTCAATTCTCAACAAAGTGAGACGATTCGAGGACAGCAAAGGTTATTGAAAGACCAGAACGATACGATAGAAAGGCTGGAGAAGCTACTGAAAGGATACACCAGTGGCCAGGGTAATGTGGAATAATTAGAATAATATACAGTTTTTGACCTTTAATGAACTTTCTGACCGAGGGCCGCCCGACTTTGGAAGGGCTTTCTCCGAGGTTACGAAATATTCAATATTGGAAGAAAAAAAAACACACGGTATTATAACAACGTTCCATAAATAGTAACGCGTAATGATATCAAGTTTACAATAATAATTTGTGACGTCAGATTATCAAACGTTTAATTTGATTAAAATTAGATTTAAAGAAAAAGAAGTATCATTCAAATATTTTAGAAAATGTCTTTTATTCAATGATGACGAAATAGGAATCGACTGAGGGTAGAAAAAAAGATGTCGTACATTCTTGCGTAGGTATTTGGAATTCGGACTTTGTTCCCAACGTGCACTCGTAAGCTCGTGCAGTGGTTGGGAACACTTCCGTAATTCCAAAAAGTAAGAGTGTAAGAATCGTATATTATAATTTAATTGGCCAAACTAGTTGCCCCTCGAATACGGAAAAATGCTGGAAAGAGATCCCTTTTCTCATTCCGGACCCTCTGTTTGGAACGCCTTACCACAGAGCATTCGTGAAAAAGAATCTTTGTCTATTTTTAAACGTTCGCTTACAACATATCTGTTTCGTCTTTAGTAGATGGTATGAGAAGTAAGATAGGTTTGGTTTATATTGTGTGTTGTGTGTCTGTGTGTGTGTGTGTGTGTGTATGCTTGTGCGTGTGAATGAGTATGTTTCAGCCCATGTAATTTGTAATAATTTAAGCGCTTAGAGTCTGGTGTCTCGGAGTTATAGCGCTATATACGTTTTCAGCATTATTATTATTATTATTATTATTATTATTATTATTATTATTATTATTATTATTATTATTATTATTATTATTATTATTATTATTATTATTATTATTATTATTATAACACCCCTTGTTCAGTTTCCTATAAAATCAATATTACAGTAAATTGATATCAAAATAATAAAATATTAGTTAAAACTTGACGGATGACGAGATTAGCCGTCAGTTATAATTTCATTCAAAGTGTCCAATAACTCCCCTTATTAAGCAATTAGATTTTATTATTATATATAAAGAAAAAAAAATAGAGTAGTAATCAAGGGACGTAATTGTTTATTTAGTCGTCAATATTAGATTATCCTTTTAGTGCAGTTACGTCCGCTTAGATATGTCAAACAGGCAGCCACCTTGTTCTAATAAGATCTGTGTTTGTTCATGTCAGTCTCGTTGATGCAAGTACGACCTCAAAAGCAGCTAATAATAATAATAATAATATATAATAATAATAATAATAATAATAATAATAATAATAATAATAATAATAATAATAATGATAATAATAATAATAATAATAATAATAATAATAATAATAATAATAATAATAATAATAATAATAATAATAATAATAATGATGATAATAATAATAATGATGATGATGATGATGATGATGATGATGATGATGATGATGATGATGATGATGATGATGATGATGATGATGATGATGATGATGATGATGATGATGATAATAATGATAATAATAACATTAATAACTCTATATAAAGGCTCAACTCTTTTAATTCACAGAGTACGTGACAAAAACAGCATTCTCCTCTCTCCAAGACAGCGTGACGCATATCAAAACAAGCCTTACTGAAACAAATAACATGGTTGTTCTCCAGAATGACACACTCTTCAAACAGGAAGTCAAGCTGAAAGATCAGGAATGGACACAGATTTATTTGGGTGTCAAATTAAAAGATCATGAAAACATCAACAAAGACCTGAAAGAATCAACAAGTCAACTGCAGAGTGAAATTGACAATCAACTAACAGAACTGAAAGAGTCAACAAGACAAAAACAGAGTGAAATTGGCAATAAACTGACACAACTAAAAGAATCAACCAGTCAAAAACAGAGTGAAATTGGCAATCAACTGACACAACTAAAAAAATCAACAAGTCAACTGCAGAGTGAAATTGGCAATCAAATAACACAACTGAAAGAATCAACAAGTAAAGGAAAGAATGAAATTGACAATCAACTAACACAACTGAAAGAATCAACAAGTAAACGACAGAGTGCAGTTGACAATCAACTAACACAACTAAAAGAATCAACAAGTAAAAAACAGAATGAAATTGACAATAAACTGACACAACTAAAAGAATCAACCAGTCAAAAACAGAGTGAAATTGACAATGAATTGACACAACTGAAATCCCAACAATCAGAAATTCAAAAAATGAACACAAAAGGTAATGTAGAAGGAAGAAAACTGACGCCACTCAGCTCTTTGATATTGTTTTTAGCCAGTCATTGTTATGGGAAGTTCTAACTAAATTTTATCAATCGGACTACAAACGTTTAAGGTTACACATAGTTTGGTGAATAGATAACTATGCCTCTCAGATATTGGAACTACTGGCAGTGATTGGTAAGCATAGCAATCTACACAGGTTATACGATCGATGATATGTGTCTAAGTAAATTATCCAATTTTCTATCGCTTGATCATTAGAACCAACACAGAAAATCTTGTGTAAACTTAAACGTTTATAATATGATCGAGAAAATCGTGTGATAACTAGTCATCCGTCTGGCAGTATAAAAACAATAACAATGATCAGAGAGAGGTCGATTTCATTCACGTTATTGTTTATAAACAACCAACTATGTTTGTCCGAATACGTGTGAAGGTCTGTCACAAATTCCATGTTTTGATTTGGCAAAAATATGGGAGAACGATTACTCAAGGCAAGATTCAACTCAAAATATGCTTAATAAACAGTAATTATTTGTTATGCCCCAAGAGGACAAAAAAGAGGACGAGAAACAAAGTTTTTATGATAAGCTAAATCCAACTATAATGCTTGGTGACCTCAACGCAAAGATTGGACGAGATAATGACTATAAAATTAGCCATGAGAACCATCTTTATGGGACTCTAAAAATAGCCCTGAGAACCATCTTTATGGGATTCTAAAATAGCCATGAGAACCATATTTATGGGACTCTAAAAATAGCCCTTAGAACGATCTTTATGGGACTCTAAAAATAGCCCTGAGAACTATTTTTATGAGACTGTAAAAATAGCCCCGAGAACCATCTTTATGGGACTATAAAATTAGCCCCGAGAATTATCTTTATGGGACTATAAAATTAGCCCCAAGAACCATCTTTATGGGACTGTAAAAATAGCCACTGCGTTAAAAAAAATACTTGAGCATTTATATAGAGCAATATATACTTAACGTGTTCAGCGCGCTTTACACGAGGCCCCTAGCACACAGAAAGCACTCAATATGTAGGACGAGACATGGCGTCTGTTAGGCGATATTGCAATTGTTAACGACCAGGTACTCATTTTACACTTGAGAGAAGGTTAGTAAAGAACCTTTACTCAACAATGAACAGTTCAGAGCAGTGAGTTACCATCAGACCATCTGTTCAAATACTTGACATTCTAACTTTAAGGTTAGTGGCACACCACTGAGCCATCTGCTCACATCCGTCATGTTCTAACTCAAAGGTAATTGATTTACCACTTTGCTTTCACTTTACATCCATGACATTCTGACCCAGTGATTAGTAAATTACCACTTGGCCATCAAATGACAAACATTATGGTATTACCTAAATCTTAATGACTTATAACTATGCCACTAATTTACAACCAAACCCTTCAGACTCAAATGTGAATGACTTACCACTAGGTCATTAATACACAAACATCACATTCTGACACGAATGTTAATGGTTTACCACTAGGCTGTCAATTCATAACTATAACATTAACACACAAAGGTTACACAAGTTACTATTAAGCCATGAATTCACAACAATAACGTTCTGACCCAAATGTTAATGTCCTAACACTAGACCATTAATTCGCAACCAATCTAAACTACAATCTTGACACAAATGTTAATGTCCTAACACTAGACCATTAATTCGCAACCAATCTAAACTACAATCTTGACACAAATGTTAATGTCCTAACACTAGACCATTAATTCGCAACCAATCTAACCCCAATCTTGACACAAATGTTAATGTCCTAACACTAGACCATTAATTCGCAATCAATCTAAACTACAATCTTGACACAAATGTTAATGCCCTAACACTAGACCATTAATTCCCAACCAATCTAAACTGCAATCTTGACACAAATGTTAATGCCCTAACACTAGAACATTAATTCGCAACCAATCTAAACTACAATCTTGACACAAATGTTAATGCCCTAATACTAGACCATTAATTCGCAACCAATCTAAACTACAATCTTGACACAAATGTTAATGCCCTAACACTAGACCATTAATTCGCAACCAATCTAAACTACAATATTGACACAAATGTTAATGTCCTAACACTAGACCATTAATTCGCAACCAATCTAAACTACAATCTTGACACAAATGTTAATGCCCTAATACTAGACCATTAATTCGCAACCAATCTAAACTACAATATTGACACAAATGTTAATGTTCTAACACTAGACCATTAATTCGCAACCAATCTAAACTACAATCTTGACACAAATGTTAATGCCCTAACACTAGACCATTAATTCGCAACCAATCTAAACTACAATATTGACACAAATGTTAATGTTCTAACACTAGACCATTAATTCGCAACCAATCTAAACTACAATTTTGACACAAATGTTAATGTCCTACGACTAGACCATTAATTCGCAACCAACCTAACCCCAATCTTAATGACTTACCATCAGGCCATTAATTCACAAATCTAACCTTCAGACCCAATGTTAGTAAATTGCCACTAAACCATCAATTCACAATTTTAACAATCTGACCCAAAGATTAATGAATTGCCACTATTACATTAATTTACACCAATAACCATCTGATCTAAATGCTAATGATTTTCCACTAGACCATTTATTCACAACCATAACCTTCTGACCCAATGTTAGTAAATTACCACTAGGCCATTAGTTCACAACCATAACCTTCTGACCCAATGTTAGTAAATTTCCACTAGGCCATTAGTTCACAACCATAACCTTCTGACCCAATGTTAGTAAATTACAACTAGGCCATTAGTTCACAGCCACATCCTTCTGACCCAATGTTAGTAAATTACCACTAGGCCATTAGTTCACAGCCATAACCTTCTGACCCAATGTTAGTAAATTACCACTAGGCCATTAGTTCACAACCATAACCTTCTGACCCAATGTTAGTAAATTGCCACTAGGCCATTATTCACAACCATAACCTTCTGACACAATGTTAGTAAATTACCACTAGGCCATTAGTTCACAGCAATAACCTTCTGACCCAATGTTAGTAAATTACCACTAGGCCATTAGTTCACAACCATAACCTTCTGACCCAATGTTAGTAAATTACCACTAGGCCATTAGTTCACAGCCATAACCTTCTGACCCAATGTTAGTAAATTACCACTAGGCCATTAGTTCACAGCCATAACCTTCTGACCCAATGTTAGTAAATTACCACTAGGCCATTAGTTCACAGCCATAACCTTCTGACCCAATGTTAGTAAATTACCACTAGGCCCTTAGTTCACAACCATAACCTTCTGACCCAATGTTAGTAAATTACCACTAGGCCATTAGTTCACAACCATAACCTTCTGACCCAATGTTAGTAAATTACCACTAGGCCATTAGTTCACAACCATAACCTTCTGACCCAATGTTAGTAAATTACCACTAGGCCATTAGTTCACAACCATATTCTTCTGACCCAATGTTAGTAAATTACCACTAGGCCATTATTTCACAACCATATCCTTCTGACCCAAAGTTAGTAAATTACCACTAGGCCACAAGTTCACAGCCATATCCTTCTGACCCAATGTTAGTAAATTATCACTAGGCCATTAATTCACAACCATATCCTTCTGACCCAATGTTAGTAAATTACCACTAGGCCATTAGTTCACAACCATATCCTTCTGACCCAATGTTAGTAAATTACCACTAGGCCATTAGTTCACAGCCTTATCCTTCTGACCCAATGTTAGTAAATTACCACTAGGCCATTAGTTCACAACCATATCCTTCTGACCCAATGTTAGTAAATTACCACTAGGCCATTAGTTCACAACCATAACCTTCTGACCCAATGTTAGTAAATTACCACTAGGCCATTAGTTCACAGCCTTATCCTTCTGACCCAATGTTAGTAAATTACCACTAAACCATCAATTCACATTAGTGACGCTTTGATCCAAATGTTAATGACACACCCCTAGACCATTAAGGACGCTAGTCTATCGCAAAGTAATTTTCGCCAGATCAAACACACCAAGCTACCCAACCACTGCTAGGTGGACAGAAGGGGGGGGGTCAGAAAAAATCTCGACTGCACCGGGGATCGATCTCGGTCCCTTTTGTAGTGGGAAGCGAGTGCTCTACCGACTGAGCAATCGGACCCCCCCCCTCCCCCCAATTCAATGACGTTCCAACTGAAATGTCGGCGAGTTATGATTTTCAAAAGTTCAAATCCATGATTCCTTTACCAAAATTACTACAAGCATAAATGTGACCCACCGTATCAAAGCGGTATTATGTCGAGATCCACTCGGTAAGGGAAATTGAATTCATAGCCACACTTATCCAACTTGGGTTTAATTTCTGTACGTTATGGTGGAGTATAAAGACTATTTCTTGCATTGCAAAAACTTCTAAGCTCCAATTTCTCATCATTCTATCTCTAAATTTACTTTTTGGGATCTGAATCATCCCGACATAATACCGTTTTAAGACGGAGGGTCACAAATCCTCTTGTTCACAACTTACTTTCTACAATTTGTGTTTCCACAGTGGCATCACGGGTTACTGTCCTGGAAAACACAGAAATCAAACAAAGCCAGTCTATTATGGATTTGATTAAAAAAGGTAATCAATACGCATATATTATTTTTATAATGATAAACAAAGATGAATATAACAGCTTAAAGAAAGAAACTAAAAAAAAAAAAAAATAAATAAACCGGAACATTTCGGGGTAAAAACCCTTTTTCAGCCAACAAAAAAAAATGGAAACAAATTCATTACCAAACCCCCCCCCCCCCCCCAAAAAAACAAACAAACAAACAAACCCCAAAAACGATCGACGTCAGAGAAATAGCTAGTATGTTATTATCCTCTTAGGAAACCAAACGAAAGGAAATTATAGCAACAGAAACTTTAAAAATTCTTTATACAATATTCCCCAAAATGTCTAGAAAAATTAGTAACTTTCAAATAAAGAGAATATGATTTTAGGCACACCGATACTGTCCCAAACATCAAAACAACTCATTTTGTTATAAGGAATGAGATTAGCGGAAGAGTAGCGTCCCTTGATTGGACATCACCTTACAGAGAGAACGTCAACTTAAAAATCGCTGAGAAACTATTTAACTAACCGCGCGGTTTCACAGGAAGCGAGGACGAGAGACACATGCGCGAACCATAATGACGTTCTATCTCTAGTAACTTCTTCGCCGGTGACGTCGAATCAAGGGACGCTACTCTTCCGCTAATCTCATTCCCTATTGTAAGGTAAACAATCCTTTTGTTTTTCCGCTTCGGTTTCGTGGAATAATCTGCCAGAACCAGGACGCATGAGATCAGAGACATATTTGAATAGGTTTGAGAGGCTCTTATAGCAACGTTTGCAATTTCTTAGACTTGTTCAGATCTGTTTTTTAATTTGTGACGTCAGATTAGCCAACGTTGAATTTTTTTAAAAATTAGCTTTAAAAAAAAAGACAGAAGATTTACCAAGTATGTTTGGACATTTTCCTTATTCAGAGATAACGAAATCAAAATCGATCGATGGGGTAGAATAATAGGGTTTTTACACTCTTGTGAATTTTGAATTCAAACTGTATCACCAACGCTCAATCACAAACTATGAAGCTGTTGATAATTAAATAGACGAAGATAATGATGAGGATATAGTTGAGATGATCTAGATGATATAAATGATGGTAATGATTATGTAATAGGTGATGATAATGATGATATAGAAGAAAAAGAAGAAGATGATGATGATGATGATGATGATGATGATGATGATGATGATGATGATGATGATGATGATGATGATGATGATGATGATGGTGGTGATGATGATGATGATGAGGATGATGATGATGATGATAATGATGATGATGATGATGATGATAATGCTGCTACTGCTGCTGCTGCTGCTGCTGCTGCTGATGATGATGATGATGATGATGATGATGATGATGATGATGATGATGATGATGATGATGATGATGATGATGATGATGATGATGATGATGATGGTCATTGGCCAGGAAAGGTCTAATAATAAATTCTTGTACTTGTTCCTATATTTATCTAGACAGCTTCACGTCGGCATTCTCTGCCTTGCTGCCATCCAAAACTAAAGTTAGCACGGGACAAATTTTGAAATTCACCAACGTCCAGGAGAATATCGGAGACAATTACGATCCTGCAACCGGGATTTACACGGCTCCCATTGATGGGCTGTACACGTTTCAACTCACTGCCATGTCATTTGCTCGGCCTGTAAAGAATTGTAAGTATTGGAAGTGTATAGATAGTATGCGCTTGGCTAAGAAGCTCATAACATTGCCATCCGGAAGTATAACGGACCAACACACAAAACTGTGTGTATCCATGAACGTTTATAGTCTGGTTAAAGCAGTTCGGTGAGCATTACTCATAAAACGCGGATTGCAAAAAAACAATAACAAAGACCTGAGTGATGTCATCTTCGAACTATCTATAGGGAATGAGATTAGCGGAAGAGTAGCGTCCCTTGATTGGACGTCAACGGTGGAGAAGTTATTTGTAAACAAACCATCTTTTATTTTTAATATGTAGTCTACATCATAGTTGACATTACATAATGGAGAAAACGACAGAAAAGATCTATCTACGTTGATTATGATGTGCATTTTTGTACAGAAATATGAATAATAAATTTTGTATTTGGAGCGGCTTGGCTTGTAGTTGGTTTGTTTACAAATAACTTCTCCGCCGGTGACGACCAATCAAGGGACGCTTCTCTTCAGCTAATCTCATTCCCTATAGATAGTATGCGTTTGGCTAAGAAGATCATAACATTGCCATCCGGAAGCATAACGGACCAATACATAAAACTGTGTGTATCCATGAACATTTATAGTCAGGTTAATACAGTTCGGTGAGCATTACTCAAAAACGCGGATGGCAAAAAACAATAACAAAGATCTGAGTGACGTCATCTTTGAACTATCTATAACCAGTTTGTCGAATAAACAATGCATAACAATGCATAAACAATGAATAGGTATTTTATTGAATCATGGCGAAGCATAAATACATTTTGATCCTGTAATCAAAAGGTCTGAGGTTCGATCCCCAGTCGAGGTCGACTGATTTTTTTGAGATGTTCTTTCTTCTACTTTTCTTTTCTTGCTTTGTCTGGCATCTTTCATACACTCTTGTTTAGTTCTTTATCTGACAACGATGCCTGTTCCTTAACTCTCTCCTTACCAACCATTTTCAGGATTTTCCAAAAAACTTTACACCCAACTTACACAAAAATATATTTATTTCACGCAAACACAAAGGCTGTAAGTTCTTGCTATACATATTATTCCTGCTAAACTTGCTCTTCAGTACAGTGTTAATATACTTTAACTATAGCAAGTATTTTTGTACAAATATTATGATTTACAAAGAAATCAGAATGAGAATAATGTTGGCTGCATCGTAACGAATGTGACGATTTTCATATAGTTGGTAAGGATGGGGTTAATTTCTTAATATAAATATTTAAATAGCAGGATGTTTAGTATAGTAAACTCCTATAATCACGTAGCATATGTGACCAAACGTCTCAAAACGGTATATGTCGGGATGGACCAGATGCTAAAAAGTCAAATTATAGTCAAACTGTTCAAAAATATGAAACGTTGGCATTTAGTACAGTAAAATATGATATTCCTTCTCCTCTATAAAGCAAACAAACTCAACTTAAGTCTGATATTTCTGGCTACAAATTCAATTTTCAGCATCTTAATCATCCCGACTTAATACCGTTTTGAGACGAAGGGTCACATACAAGAGCGAGGATGGATGATCTTTATTGACAACCAGCATTTATTTGGGCTATAAATTATGATGTCATCACTCTGGAATCAGCAGATCAACACTTCCAAGGAGACTAGAACCAGTACTTTGTACTGCGGCTATGTGGTCTTGTTATATGACACTCGTTTTTGGATCGGATGGTCCTGGGTTCCAGCCTTGCTCGGTGCATAGTTGAGTCCTTGGAGAAGGGTCTTTACTTACATTCTCTCACCGTACTCAGGTGTAAAACGAGTGCCTGGCCGTTAACAGCGTTGACTTTGTCCAAAAAATAGAATATCATTAACAGGCGTCATGTCCCGTTCTAAATTTTAAGTGTTGCTGTTGGTCAGGGACCCCTTGTAAAGCGTTTTGAGCACGTTTAGTAGATATTGCGCTATATAAAAGATTAAGTTTTTTTTTTGGTTTATTTTTGTATTTTTTTTTTTACAATGATATCACCCTTGTTTTCTTGTAATGTTAGTCTTTTAAAAAGTTGTTTGTTTTGTTTTTTTTTAACTAGTCCTTCAGAGCCGTTAGGCCAATGAAGGTGGAGTTAATCTCGGTTTCCATAGCATGAAACGAACAATAGGCAATTACTTGCTATACTTTGGATAGGATGCTAGTCAATTGTGAAGTACTTTCCGCCAAATCTAACAGACTCAGCTACCCATTCACTGCTGGGTGGACAGGGGGTCAGTCAAAAAAAAATCGAATGCACCCGGGATCGATCGTGGTCCCTTTGCGTGTGAAGCGAGTGGTCTACCACCTGAGCTATCGGGGGTCTGGATTTAATGTACAGAATGTCCATAGCACATTTAACAGAAAAGCGTTATAGCCAATATACATTAAACATCGACTTATGAATACATAGATGCTTTACCATTTTGTTTACCATTATCTTTTACCCAATGTGCCTCTATACGGTTGCCATGGTTACCTACAAACAAATTTAACCTATTTTCGAGTTCTTTCGTGTTATATATATATATATATATATATATATATATATATATATATATATATATATATATATATATATTGTAGTGTGACTAATTTCTTTATCTATTTATTTTTTGGTAAGCGTATCAACACGGGAGATACATAACCAATGTCTTCTGCATTAACTCACTCAATCCTAGAGATTTTTTCTACCTTTGAAAATTGGAAAAATGTATTTAAAATGAACACGTACATAGAATGTTTTATTCAAATACCATTAACATGTAAAACTAAAAACATTAACTACGCTTATAATTTGTCTCAGAAAAATGTAATAAATAGACATGGGGTAAAAGTAACCCGGGTAAGCTACGGATATAGTCGGTGTTAGGGTTGAGTGAGTTAAGCACGCATAAGCCTCCCCAGAATGACTGGGCTTAAAGGCGATATGGACAGTGTATATTCGTGCGGCTATGTGGTCTTGTGGTATGACACTCGCTTTCGGATCGGAAGGTCCTGGGTTCGAGCCTCGCGCTCGGCGCATAGTTGAGTCCTTGGAAAAGGCTCTTTACTCACATTCCCTCACCGTACTCAGGTGTAAAGTGAATACCTGGCCGATAACAGCGTTGTCTTTGTCCGAAAAATTGTAATATCGCCTAACAGGCGTCATGTCCCGTCCTACATGTTTAATGTTGCTGTTGACCATGGACCCCTTGTAAAGCGCTTTGAGCACATTTAGTGGATATTGCGCTATATAAAGCTCAATTTATGCATTGCATTTCTTCCTCAGGGAGAGAGACGAACTTGGAAATTGTTGCCAATAATGTAGCTGTTGCAAGAATAAATATCGACCACATTGATAAATATGACCAATCGTCAATGAGTTGTGTTGTCAAGCTGCAGGCAGGAAATACAGTCAAATGTCTGGTTCGTTACATCAGTAACGCCGATAATCGTCTTTATGGGACCTCTTATACTGGTTTTAGTGGATATCTCATTAAACCATTGTAAGCGGGTGGTTGGATGGGAGCATCACCCTTGAATCATATACCTATGATGTTCGCATGGGTGTACGATCCGATAGTGGCGGGTGGTTGGATGGGAGCATCACCCTTGAATCATATACCTATGATGTTCGCATGGGTGTACGATCCGATAGTGGCGGGTGGTTGGATGGGAGCATCACCCTTGAATCATATACCTATGATGTTCGCATGGGTGTACGATCCGATAGTGGCGGGTGGTTGGATGGGAGCATCACCCTTGAATCGTATACCTATGATGTTCGCATGGGTGTACGATCCGATAGTGATGTCGTTTCTTCTTCTCTTTACTAGCCTATCCTGCTTCTTTGGTTTGTGATTGTATTTTTGACAGGGGATATTTTTTTTTCTGTAAATCTTCTGCCTGTTTGTTCTTGGTTATTTATAATTTAGCTTATGATATCTTTAGGTTATGATTTTGATTTACATTTGTACTATTTTTGTTAGATTGCTTGTTTTTTTGTTTCAGCGGTCTCTCATATAACCTCAATTGTGTTGGAAGAGACCTAAAGCAACAAACAAACAAAAACAAAAAAAAAAACATTGTAAGTATCAAGCTTTGGAACTTTGGCTAATGTGGTCTAGTGTTTTGACACTCGCTTCGGATCGGAAGGTCCTGGGTTTGAGCCTCGCTCGTCGGCGCATAGTTGAGTTCTCGGTTAAGATTCTTTACTCACATTCTCTCACCGTACTCAGGCGTAAAAGGAGTACCTAACCGGTAACAGCGTTGTCTATGTTGGAAAAAAATGTAATACTGCCAAACAGGCGTAGTGTCTCGTTCTACATGTTACGTGTTGCTGTTAGTCAGGGATCCTATGTGAAGCGGTTTGAGCACGTTTAGTGGATATTGCTCTATATATGTGACCCATCTTCTCTAAACGGTATAATGTCGGAACGAACCAGATGCTTAAAATCTGAATTAAATGTTAAACTGGTCAAACATTTGAATTGTTGGCATTAGCACCCTAAAATATGGTGTCCATTCTCCTCAATAAAGCTTACAAACTCAACACAAGTCTGATATTTCTGGCTATAAAATCAATTTTCAAAATCTTAACCATCCCGACTTAATACCGTTGTGAGGCGAAGGGTCACACATACGGTCAAGTTTTTTGTTATGTCAGTAGTAAGACTTTCTAACACTGTCTACTGTAGTGAATTATTTATTTCTGTGCTAATTAAAATTCTCTATGTATCCAAATTGAAGCGTTATGATTCAAGTTTAATAATACACGTTTTTTACACTCTTGCCTATTGGAATTCCGGGCGTGTTCCCAACCGCTGCACGAGCTTGCGAGTACGCGTTGGGAACAAAGTTCGAATCCCAAAACGCAAAAGTGTAAGATATCTTTTATTCTACCCTTCAATCGATTCCTATTTTGTCACCTTTAAATTAAAAAAAACCCATCTTCAAAAACATTTAAATGATACTTCTTTTTAAAGAATCTGATTTTTAGTGAAATTTAACGTTTGATAATCTGACGTCACAAATTATTATTGTAATCATATCATTACGCGTTACTATTTAGGGAGAGGGGTGGAGTATGGATTGATTTTACTTCCTTCCATCTTCATAATATTTTAACCAACATGCACTTATTTGCAGGTCTGATAACCCAATTTCTTACGGGCTCATTGTTGTAATGGAAATCTTTAAAAAATGACCAAAATATTGTCCATTACATTATGTCAATGTTAAGCTAGGCTCATAAGCTGTTCGGATGTCAGACCTGCATATATATGTACACGCGACTTTAACTGTTTTGGTAATTAAATAAAATATATCTACATTGGTTATTTGTTTATTTGTTCATTCATTTATTGATATATTTGTATATCGTTTTTGTAAAATTTATTCATTTATCTTTATATTTATTTATCTTTAATTTATTTATATTTTTCATTTATTCGTTTATTTATACATTCACATAATTATCTTATCCATTGACATCAATGTTCGCAC
>NC_088374.1:18162704-18167704 GCF_034508935.2 Berghia stephanieae | reverse complement strand
ACGTGTTACCATTACACCACAGAGGCTCTCGATAGTTGGGACAATTTTAATACTTATATTCTTCACAAGGGTAAGCCTTTTACGATGTATTAACCTTCGCAAAAAACACATTGTGACGAGGGTCGGAGAGTCGGTAGAGCCATATAGCCTGAAATGTCAACATAAAGAAAAAAAAATTGAGCTTTATATAGCGCAATATCCACTAAATGTGCTCAAAGCGCTTTACAATGGGTCCCTGGTGAACAGCAACATTTAACATGTAGGACGGGACATGCCGCCTGTTAGGCGATATTACAATTTTTCGGACAAAAACAACGCTGTTAACGGCCAGGTACTCATTTTACACCTGAGTGCGGTGAGAGAATGTGAGTAAAGAGCCTTTTCCAAGGACTCAACTATGCGCCGAGCGCGAGGCTCGAACCCAGGACCTTCCTATTCGAAACCGAGTGTGATACCACTAGACCACATAGCCTAGGAGAAAGGTAGACAGAGGGAACTGGTTGAGAAGTTCCCTCGGAGTGGAAGATCAGGCCACGGCACTGGGCCTAGCCTGATTAACGGGAAGATAAAGAAGGAGAAGAGCCGTGTTTCACGACTAGATAATGTTAACAATGATAAAATAAACAAAATCAACATTAACAAACACGATACATTTATTACGGAAACTAAGTTACATTTTTAAAAAACGTGTATTATTAAAATTGAATCATAACGCTTCAATTTGGATACATAGAGAATTTTAATTAGCACAGAAATAAATAATTCACTACAGTAGACAGTGTTAGAAAGTCTTACTACTGACATAACAAAAAACTTAAGCGTATATGTGACCCTTCGCTTCAAAACGGTATTAAGTCGGGATGGTTAAGATTTTGAAAATTGAATTTATAGCCAGAAATATCAGACTTGTGTTGAGTTTGTATGCTTTATTGAGGAGAATGGATACCATATTTTAGGGTGCTGATGCCAACAATTTAAATTTTTGACCAGTTTAACATTAAATGGTTCGTTCCGACATAATACCGTTTTGAGAAGATGGGTCACAAATAGGAACGACATAACTCTACTCATCCATTCATCCTTCTTGTTTCTCTCCTGACATCCACGAAAAAGAAACACCACGATAATAATATGACATGAAACACGACTTCTGTTTGGTGGTATTGGATTCAATAGTCTGATATCACGTCGCCCAGCAATCGGTACTTTTTATTCTTCATTGAGGCTAGAAAGTTTCATGTTTTGTGATCAGAATGTGTAAAAGTCAAAACATGATGAGATTTATAATGGGTTTTTTTTTTCCCCTCTGGATACACTTCGCACACAGCTAAGAAGAGTACTGGACATCAAATACCCCAAAAAGATCTCAAATGAATCACTCTATAAGATCACAAAAGAAAGACCAATCTCCCTTGACATTTTACAACAACGATGGCAACTTTTCGGTCACATACTACGCAGGGACAAAAACATACCAGCAAACCAAGCCATGTCGGGATACTTCCAAAAACACGGGAACCTTTTCAGAGGAAGACCGATCACAACACTCCCTGTGATCCTAAACAAAAACCTCACAACACTTGGACAAAGCATTAGTCTCATAACGGCAGGGGACCTTGAAAATCTGAGAACCCTAACAGAGGACCGGCAATATTGGAGACACCTCACACAGGAAATACTGGAAACAGCCAAGGCGACCCGATCTTTCGGTCGAGACGCGAAAGGCATCTAAGTCAAGTAAGTCATACATTTTTATGCTCGTCGGAGAAATATTTCATAAGGGCCTCCGCCATTGTTCCGATAGTTTGGAGCCAGTTACTAAGTTACCATGCGTCATTACGAGGGAAGTGACGTTATGACTGTTGAAGCCTATTATGTTCAGCTCGACAAAACTTACAGGACCCTCCCACCCCCCCCCCCTGGTTTCTTGCGCCACGCTTATATAGCGCTGGTTCGAACCCCCCCCCCCTCATTGGTTGGCGAGGTGTTCAGGATATCTAGCAACCCGAGGGAGGTACGGTCAGCTCCGGACTCGTTCAGGTTGTGCCCTAGCAACCAGCGCCAGGGCATAACAACATAGTAGTAGTAGTCGTAGTAGTAGTAGTAGTAGTAGTAGTAGTAGTAGTAGTAGTAGTAGTAGTAGTAGTAGTAGTAGTAGTAGTAGTAGCGTATGGCTACACCTCCAGATTATGTTTGTCGATCCATGATGTCAGGTCATCTCCGGCTTCAAAGATTGTTTCGTACCCCCCTTCGAAATTTGTTACTGGGCATTGCAGGACCAGATAATCATACACAGAACACGAGAGGACGAAGGTGACTTCGACGTGGAGAAAGACAGTTTCTGACGACGTGCACTTATTTGCAGGTCTGATAACCCAGTTCCTCATGGGCTCATTGCTGTAATGGAAATCTCCCAAAAATAACGCAAAATATTTAAAAAAAAAAAATCCCTTTATTCATCCCCAAGGGGAAATTTGTCTTAAGGGTCTATTCAAAGGGAAGGCTGGAATAACCCAGGCGTCAGCCGCAGAGCAGCGCCGCAAAGTGAGCTAGGGCGAGGTGACTTGCTCAAGGCCACACAACGCAGCGGCGGGTGATTGAACTCGGTACATTGCGGGTAGGAAGCAAAGACCGTACCACTGAGGCACGCTACCCCTATTACCACGATGACCATAACAACGATGTTAAACTAGGCCCATTAGTGGGTTCGGATGTCAGACCTGTATGTACTATGTGCACGTCGGTTTCTCAGATTGAAAAAAAAAAAAGCAACTTAATTTCTAATTTCTTATCTTTTCAATATTTAATTGCGGCTATGTGGTCTAGTGGTATGACACTCGATTTCTGATCGGAATGTCCTGGGTTCGAGCCTCGCGCTCGGCGCATAGTTGAGTCCTTGGAAAAAGGCTCTTTACTCCCATTCTCTCACCGTACTCCGATGTAAAATGAGTATCTGGCCAATACCATCCTTGTCCTTACTAAACGTGTTCAAATCGCTTTTCAAAGAGTCCCTGACCAATAGCAAAACGTAACGTGTAAAACGAGACATGACGCCTGTTAGGCGATATTACATTTTTTTCCAACATGGACAACGCTGTTAACGGCCTGGTACTCATTTTTACAGCTGAGTATGGTGAAATAACTTAGTAAAGATTAATGAAGGGAATCTTACGCAATAAAACACTATATAAAAAAATGTAGGTAATGAAAGACCCTTATCCATTCAAATCATGGAGGCAAGATGGCGGCTTTTGGGGCATATACTCAGAAGAGATGAAATATCCCAGCTAATAAAGCCATGAATACTTTTTTCACCCCATCTGGACACAAGAAATATCAAGGTAGACCACCCACGTCAATTCATACTGTCCTCAATAGAGACTTATAACGCCTTCAGAATAACGCAAAGAATTAAAATCAAAGGAAGACATTACGAAATTAGCATCCACGGCAAAAGACCGTGAACTGTGGAAGGCAATGACACATATGATTAGAAAGGCAGCCGAGGCGTCCCGATCGGATGATTAGGAAGCGAAAGGCCTTGCCTTAATTCCGTTAAGTCAATTACTGTCTTTTATCAGATTTGAACTCATGACCATTAGTGTTATAGGCGTGTGACTCGGCAGCACCCAATCACCTGTTTCCTATCACTCCTCCAGACAGGACGAGATCATCTCAAGAGTCATTCGTGACAAGACAGTTGCTATCTCTTAATACGTGCCTTTATCTTTCTGGGAAACACACTCAAGCCATTAGAAATAGGTGTGTTGTCTCGCCTATGTATTTACACACCTCAAGACAAAAGGAATTTAATCGCCAGAGCACAGATTTGGCTTATAGATAGTATACGCTTGGCTAAGAAACTCACAACATTGCCATCCGGAAGTATAACGGGCCAAGACACAAAACTCTGTGTAACCTTAAACGTTTATAGTCTTGTTAATACAGATTAGAGAGAATTACTCATAAACGAAGATGAAAAAAAAAAAAATAACAAAGACCTGAATGACGTCAAATGCATTATATCTATTCAGAAATGCCTACTTAAATTTTTTTCGTTTAAAATAAATAAAAATAAACAAAATTCCCTTTATTCATCCCATAGGGGACATATGTCTCTAGGGTCTATTCCAGGGGAAGACTGGAATAACCCACACGTTAGCCGCAGTGCAGCGCCGCCAAGTGAGCTAGGATGAGGTGACTTGTTCAAGACCACACAACGAGGCGGGTGATGGAAATCGGTACCTTTCGGGTACGAAGCAAAGACTATACCACTTAGCTAGGCGGTTTCCAATGGAATAAAGAAAAGTCGTTAAATGTATCTTTTAATTGAGCTTTTATATAGCGCAACATCCACTAAACGTGCTGAAAGCGCTTTACAAGGGGTCCTTGGACAACTGCAACATGAACATGTAGGACAGGACATGACACCTGTTAAGCGATGGACATTTATTTTGTACAGATACAACGCTGTAAACGACCAGGTACTCATTTTACACCTGAGTACGGTGAGAGAATGTGAGTAAAGAACTTTTTTCAAGGACTCAACTATGCGCCGAGCGTTGCTCGAACCCAGGACCTACCGATCCGAACACGAGTGTCATGCCACAAGACCACATAGCCGCACATAAATAGCATTAGAATTGATAATTTGCCCTCAACGTGAACAAAAATGCTTCTGAATAAACGTGCTAAGGAACTAAGATTTACATTTCAATAAAATTTATTGAGTCAATGAAGCGAAATACTGCCGTTTTATTAAAGAATACAGTATGTGTTATTTCGTTAACATTGCATACACTGTGCTTTTTAAAACAACGGCAGTATAGATAGTATGCGCTTGGCTAAGAAGCTCATAACATTGCCATCCGGAAGTACAACGGACCAACACACAAAACTGTGTGTATCCATGACCGTTTATAGTCAGGTTAATACTGTTCAGTGAGCATTACTCAAAAACGCGGATGGCAAAAACAATAACAAAGACCTGAGTGACGTCA